>NW_027502570.1:0-42057 GCF_021521415.1 Bidens hawaiensis | reverse complement strand
ACCAGAACTGACTAAGCCAAACACTAGTAAAATCCCGTTTTGGTATTTATCTAACAAGGGGTCATGCACTATTGAATTAAACCAATCCCCTCATATTTACTTACCAAAGGTTAAGTAAAACCAATGAATAGAACACCCAGACTCGATTTCGGGTTAACTTACTTTTCAAACGTCACTGTAATTACTTAAGTTTTTACAATTTAAACCCCAAAACTTTGTTTACTTAATTTATTTTTTTTTGTCATTTTATTTCACTTTAAGTTTTCTCATGACATCCTACTAACTCAAGGACTTTTTAACCTATGACTCACCTGCACTCATTGGGCTCGTTTTTCCCGAAGTTTCTTAAACCAACCTTCACCAAAGTCACTCATTCCAAGTGAGTAATCACACTCCCCTTTTTTACATTTTTATACTTTTGGGGGTGGCATGCGTACTATATTCAAACTTACATGTTTTGAGACCTCAACACTAAATCCACAATTCAACATTATGTGTTTATATGAATATTTTTCCGATCATTTGTTTATGCCTCATCATTTGTGTGCTTAAGTGATTAATTATTGTTTATGGTTTGGCCTCATCTTCATTAAGTATGATCATACGCTCCCCTAACTATTTTAGCTTTGTGATAATAAAATTGGGACTCATTTATTTATCCTAGTATGTTGGTTGTTATCAATTAGAAAGGAGCCTTAGTTTTTACTTTATATTTACAATGGTTGTTGCGGTGCTTTATTTATGCATGTGATTTGTGATTTTGCCACATTATATACATATAACAAAAACTAGTGTATTGCTCACCAACATTCGTGTTGATCAAATCTATTTTTATGCATGCTACAAGTTTACATTTAGGTTGCTTATGAAGATTGACGACTCATCACATAGTTTATACCTTTAGGATATTTCAAGGAATTAAATATTGTTGTTATTGTTTGTATTAAATCTTTGAACAAGTTATATTTGAGAAGACTTAAGCACATTGAAATCGATTGTCATTTTGTTCACGAGAAGTTACAAGAGGGCCTCGTGACTTTGGTGCATACGAACATGAAAGATCGGCTTGTTGACATTTTTACAAAGAGCTTACCAAGGCCTCACTTTCACAAGCTTTTATGCAAGTTGGGGTTTTCTCAACCTCCAACTTGAGAGGGGGGTGGGGGGTGCAAGAGTATATGTCTTATACGCTGCCCATCACACATATACGCCCAACTTATATGTTGCAATATGTGTACGCCCAATACATATGCGTTTCTTGTTCTTTGTCTTTGCTCTTTTTGTACAATGTATCAAGATTATGTTCTGATACTGACGGTATTTTTCTTTTATAATTCTGATCAAGAAAAGACACATATTTGGTAATAGGAATCTGTTTAAAACATTCAAACCATCTTACGATATAGAAACAAAGCCTTCTGATTATGAGAGGAATGGGTAAAGTAGAAATAAAATGTAATGGCTATGTTTATGAGAGGAATGGGTAAAGTAGAAATAGAATGTAATGGCGTGAAGAATTTGACTGAAATCGTATACTATCTTCCTACATTTAACATAAATGTTTTAAGTCGATCTAAAACAATTAACACTATGAGGAGTTGAAACAACATTTGAAGGCACATTGTATCATCTTACTAAAACATTTAAAATCGGAAAAAAAAAAGGATAACGCTTATAAATCAAGTATATGTTGGTGATGTGGAAATCAAAACCGACATAGAACTCCTAGAGGAATATTTAGAGCAATTAGATATCGAAGCAACCAAGACTATGGAAGGAGGGGATGATGGAAAAGAAAAGGATTCATTAATGTTATACTCGACTGATGCATACCTACAAGGCAAAAATTCATGATTGTTTTTCTTATAATTCAAAACTGGTTGCACTTACAATACCACCTATGATGAATATGGACGGGAAACAGACTTATTTCAACTATATTTTATAGCTCAAATTAATCATCGGAGGATATAAAACAAGAAAACAAAACCTATGTGAGAACACACATATATATATATCATAGTCGTTTATATATCTCAATATGCTGGAATGATACCATCAATAAAATATAGCTAGGAAAGAACCACTATATTACTATGTATAGAAAATAAAATAGAGCAGACAATGTTGGCATTTAAACTTGCATAACTTATGTATGATTATTTATTAATTAATATGTAACCTATGTCTAAGTCAAATTAAGTCTAAATGACGCAGTATATGTTATTTATGACGCCAAATCAGTGCAAATGACAGTTATAAAAGTAGTAGATGAGGGGTATGTTTGGCATAAAGTTTTTAGGAGCTTTTAAGAGCTTTAAGTTTCAAGTTTTTAAGACAAATCTCCTACTCAATTAAAAAGCTTTATTTGGTTCAAGGAGCTTGAAGATTTTAGGTCAGGAGCTTAAAGCTTAAAGTTTCTAATAGTAGCGTTTAGAAAGAGCTACAAGCTTTTAGTATATTAATTTATTTAAATAACCTTCCAAAATAAATATATTTACTATTATTGTTTTTAATTATGCCCATTTTAGTAATTTTATACATTTTATTAAAAGCTTCAGCTACTCTGTCAAACATCTAGATATATTTAAAAAGCTACAACTACCAGCTATAGCCACCAGCTTACAGCTTCAACCTACAAGCAACTAGCTTCCAGCTACTGTTAGCGGCTAGTTTTTGCCAAACATACCCTAGGACAGCGAAACTTTTCACTAGTCCTATATATGTCGTGTAGTCCCATCCATATTTGATATATGAAAAATGTTTGTTCGTTAACAAAGTCTTGCAATTTCTCACTCTTCATATTTGAGCATTTGCATGTTTGTAAAACTTATATACTGAACCGGTACCAACATAACTTAATCAGTACCGAAAACCCGTAATTTGTTTTTCGTGTTTCCGATATTTGAACCATTCAAATTTCGTACTTTTTTGTGTATTTGATGGTACCAGGAACTATCTTAACCCTATTATTGTTACACACTATAACTTGAAAACCCATTTCTAGTTCTACGAACAGAACATTATTGCTTAAAGCTTTAAATTACATTACAAATCCTTTTTTCAGCCATGCATAAACAGGAAACACAAAAGCAAAAAACTGAAAAGGAAAGAGTGTAAACATACAAATCAATGAAATTGTCGTAACATATTTAATGTACACATAAGAGCATCCACAATGGGGTATGGAACCGAAGGTTTGAATGATGTGGATGACTTCAAACAAGAGAGACCAATTTTTCTTGTTGTGACTAAAAGTTTGCTTCACAAAGTTTGTGACATTTTAAACATCATAGGTGGCAAAAGGTGGGGGACCACTCTCTCAACCACACACACACATATAACATGTTTATAAATATATTTAATTATTTTCATATTATGTGATGGGTTTGTGGAGGTTTGTTGTTGTAGAATAAAGTGAGGTTTTTGAGAAAAGTTGAAATCGGATGTAACAGTTTGTAGAGGTTGTTTGTTATAGATGCTCTAACATATAACCAATTTGATGGGAAGAGACGGATTTTCAGTAAAATCACAACAATTCTTTTTAGCCATTCATACATACATACAAAAATATATAAACAAAAACATAAAAACCAGAGATATTAAAATTGATAAAATCATGAAAAGTCATATTATTTAAGCGAGCCAATTTATTAATTTGTTAAAACCCCAAATTGAAGTTAACATATACCCTAGAACTTGTTAATTGCAATTGGACAATGAAACGCCTCAATCAAGTGGAACTAACAGAGAGGTTTCGAATCATGAGTATATATTACTGACAATAAAACACAATTTACCTGGAATTCAAGTAGAAGAGAAAAATGGGCTTGAGATGGACTTTTGAAAGTCAAAATGGCCAAGAACACCAAATTGGGTGGTTATGTCACACCCCGACCAAAGTCGGCGGAACATGCCGGGGTGTAACGATTGCCCATAAGCGCATGACACTAATTAAGCGACAATATTTAACAAACTCATTCCATTTCACATCATCGAAAATGTCACATAACAATATTCATGAGATCGTCACAACAAAATATAACAAAATATAACAAATCAAATATTGTTCATTTTTGCTAATATCCTAAAGGTAATTGTGACGTTCTCTCCACAATCTCCATAATCAACCAAGATGTAAACCTGTAACATTTCATAAAATAAAGTTTATCAACACAAGGTTGGTGAGCAATTCATAAGTTTGAGCATATAGATATATAGTAAGAAAGAGCCACAAAAACTCGTATACGAAACAATAAATAAAGGCAATAATTTGGATAAAATCGCTAATAGAATTACGTTAGCGACACCTAACTATAAGGGGATGCCAAATAGTCTAGGATTTTATAGTTATCATTAATTGCATTACGTTAATGACACTTTGCTATAAAGGGATGCCAAATAGACTAGGATTTTATAGTTCCACCAACCAAAAGCGATAACACATAGGCATATAATCATAGAACACCAAACCGAGCAATTATTTAAGTAAGGTATACAATAACGTTTGTGGTTTAAGATTCAAGTATAAAGCATTTAGTTGAATAAGTATGAAATGTCACCCCCAAAACAAAAGATGGAAAACGGGGTATGAAAGTACTCACATTCAAGTATTAAACTTGGTTTGGAAAAAGTCGGGTAAACGGAAGGACGGGTCTACGAGCAAAGCCTAAAATAAAAATAAAATCCTTGTATTAGAAATGTTATTTTGGGAAAGCTTTAAAATAAAAGACATGAAATGTAAACAATTAAAGTTTAAGGTTTTTAAAATAACTATTTAAGAAATTGCAATAATAACTCTTTAAAAATATAAGTTTGCTCGAAACCGGGTTTAAGTATCTAACCTTAATATTTACTCAACCTATGTTAAGTAATAAGGTGGGTAAAAATTCAAGAATGTAAGTTCCTTTGAAATATAGATACTAAAACGGGTTTTAACGAGTGTTCGGGTTGTTGGTTCGGGTCTTGATAATTGGTTAAACCCAAAGTCAACTTTCCGGAATATAAAATGTTATGAGATAACTCATAAAAATATATTAATACTTAACCAAGTATGTAGTTCTATTGTTTTGGAACTAAAAACGCCCGTTAAGCGAGTGTTCGGTTTTGTCGGTTCAAACTTGTTATAAGATCAAGTTGGATTCAACATTCCAAGTACTTTCATAAAATATTTAAAATTAGTTTGTAAAGTATTTTCAAATAAATATACATGTCTTGATAGCTAAAAACACACTTGTGTGTCTTAAGCGAGTGAAAATCGATTAAGTTCGGTTTGGTTTGGTTTCCATCTCACAATAAGTTCATAGATGGTTTCCATATGCCCAAATATCAAAGAACTTGTATAAATGATTTTAGAAGTTTAAATCTACATAAAACATGTTTAAACAATTATTTAACAAAACTAGTAAACAAAGTTCGGTTTACGGTTTGGAGCTATTTACGGTTAAACCGAAGCATAGATTCTTCAAACCCATAACCATGGAACTTAAAATAATGATTTTAGAAATTTAAATCCAACACAAAGCATGTTTAAACAATTATTTAACAAAATAGTAAAAAAAAAGTTCGGTTTACGGTTTGGAGCTATTTACGGTTAAACCGAAGCATAGACTCTTCAAACCCATAACCATGGAACTTAAAATAAGTAATCAAGATAAGTATAAGTTAGCATGGTTAGTAATCAATAATAAAGTTAGATGGTTAGATGCAGAAAGTATATAACAAGGATCACGAAAATCCTCCATGTAGCCTTACCTTACGAAGCCCGAAACTTAACCAACTGGAGCCAAAAAAGTAACTACCAAAGGTAAGAAGGGTTGTATTATATATATGTTGTGCCATATGATTCAAGTATCAATAAGAGTTAGTAAGTTAGTTAAAATGTAAAAACTACATAAGTTTGACTTTGAAAGTCAAACCCGACATAAACATGAATATAACCTTGAATGATTCTTGAATTTGAGTGACGAAAGAGTTTATGAGCAAGGATTTATGTTAGAGATGGCCTTGTATTTATAGGACGAGTTAAATTTGGTTAAACAAGTGATTTAAGGGTTAAAACTCGGATTCGTTGGACAATAAAACCAACAAGGAGACATAAGGGAACATAGGAAACAAGAGAGACAAGATGGTCTAGAATTATCTTTATAGCTTTCAAAAATGACCGAATGGCCCCCGAAGTTCGTTTTAAGTGATTTTAACGCGTTTTAAGGACCGAAAAGGATGTTTTCAAGACCCAACAAGTGTAAAACAATATTGTAACATAAAATCCATCATTTTTGATTATTTCATAAGTTTCGGTTTACAAAACGAGTCGGTTTACATGATAAACGGATCATAAACGAATACAAACGAGTACAAACAGGACCCGATTATGACGAATGTCACGGGTTAGATGAAAGAGAAAGAATGAGCAATGATGAAAGCTTTAAAGCTTTGTATTTATAGCCACACACAAGCTTAAGAAACAAGAAATCGTTTATCAATCTCCTGTAATTAAGAAATCCCTAAAATAACGAGAAATCAACGAAAATAAGGGAAAACTTGTTCCCCACTACAAGATTTCATAAAATATGATTAGGAATGATTCCCAGACATATTCTAAACGTTCTACAAAGAAGATACATGAAACTAGGTTGCCATATTTGATCAAACCAAAAATTCTAGAAATCAAACGATCTCCACATGCGTCACGTATCGGGATGCATGATGGCTAAGGCTATTGCGTATCACAACCTAAATTAATCCAGCTAAAAACCTGTGATCATCGTGCATCGCGATGCATAGGGACTGAGTCAATCGTGTAGCGCGGAAAATCAATTTTCACCAAAAGTTTAGTTTATGGCGCTTTTGGTCCCTAAACTTAGATTTGAGGATTTTTAACAAGCATACAATAACCAAAATGAATATACACCAAAAATTACTAATAAATAATCATTTTTATTAATAATAAACTATCTGAATTACGAACCCGAATCTGGTAAACAAATACAAATACAAATGTTGACGAATGTGACACCCACCTTTTCAAAATACATCTTAAAATCGGGACGCCAAACCTCTGGAGCCTTGGCGCCACAATCCGAAGTTTCTTCGAATTTTCAACAACAAGAGGGGTAGCCACTGTAGCAGGAGATAAGCATTTCCAAACATTCAATGTAAAAAATCCATGCCATAATGTACCTAAACACACGAGAGCAGATAAGTGGTTGCTCAACCCAAATTCCCAGAAACAAAAAAAATCTTAATGGGCATCAGTCTCTCTAAACACAATTGTTATGGTGCAAGAAAGGCATTTCCGCCATTAAGCATTTAGAAATGATAGGGTTCCTAGACATTTGGTCAAGCACTGCCTAAACTCAGAGCGATCTAGTAACTCAGTATCATAAAAGTGTTGAAGCATGGCATAAGAGCGAAGAGATGCAGTTGTCCAAGAAGTGAGAAGTTGATACAAGTAGGAACAACCAATATAGTCGTCCTGGCATACCAAAACAACTAGCAGGAACACGAACATCCCATCACACAGTGGAACATAAAGTAGCCATGATAGTGACACGTCCATTAAAATGTTTGTCAAAAATCAAGAAAAAAAAACAAAATCAACAAAAGCAGCAAACAAATTTTAGCCCGATGTACACGTTTTCAAAATAATGCACCGCACTGGGGGACTTGGTGAGTTATAACCCGAATCCACATACAAAATTGGACCCAACAAATCGACCCAACAGAATCACAAGGGGCAAGAAAAATGTTTTCCTTTGACCAGTAGGGGAAAAGATGTCACTATCACATATCGTTTGGCCAATTACCTGTGAAGACCGATGGCATAGGTGGTGTCATCAGCCTTAATTTCTCCGCAACAAATAGCAACAGAGACGAAGAACTTAAGGATACTCTCTTTCCGATTAACATTTATGCTCTTGTACTTATTTATTTAAAGACCAACTACTAACTCTCACGTCGAATGGTGATCACAGATCCCCTACCTTGTGGTGTGGCTGACGATGTCTATTTTACAGGATTGTCGTTGGCGAATCGCATAAAAATTCACAAGAAAGGTCTTATAGTTGAAGAGCCTGGATATCAAATTAGGTGTATCCAGATTTCCTCCACTAGTTATAACATCTAAAGTCAACACTACATGTTTTAAATAACACTATAAAAAAAGACTTGCCCCCACTCACGAACTATTGATTATATTTTGGTAGGGTAACAGAAATTATTTGTAACATCCCGAAAATTCTAGAATAATATTTAATATAATATTTGCGTCGGGTGAATTATTTGAGTTAGTGGAATAATAATATAATAATAATGCTTAAGGAGTAGCGGGCTTGGTTAATAGAATTAAAGGTGGACCAAAAAGGAAAGATGGGCCTTAGGTCCATGGGCTTAAGGGAGTATAAATACCCCTTAAACCCTAATACTTTCCATTTTTATCTCTACACCATAGCCTACACCTTGGAAAACACACACGAACACCATTCTAAAACCCAAGCCGAAATCCAAAGGTGAAAACCTGAGCTTGTTGGTTCTAGAACGTTGTGACGAACCGAACCTACATCAACGACCAGCTCGTGTTCATATTTCGACTCATTTGAGGTACGTTTATAATCTGAAATCGTTTATCTAGGATCGGATTCATCTAGGAAATCTTAGATCTGTATGCCTATGGTAAAAGCGAATCCAACAAAGAAAATCCTACTGAAATTCGTTAGCATTTGCTAGGTTAATTGTTAACCTATAGAACCCGTAACAAAGATGCACAAATGCACCCTTTAAACACGAATGTGTGGCTGATTGGACACCTAGGGTTTGTAGGCGATGTGATTGCGAGTTCAATGATACCAAAATCATGTTATTTCGTTAAGAATCGGGGGTTTAATCGCATGTCTGAGGTCTGTTGACTGTTATTGTTCTTGACGATTTTGACTTTGACCCTTGAGTCAAAGTCTGGATAAGAACTGTTGATGATTCGTTAGGGTTGGGTGATTCTTTACGCGGTCATAACGAATGGGACTCATTCGTGTGACTTGATAACTAATCAGCCCTTAATTCGTTAACTACCCATTCGTTATGCCCAAATAATGAACTAGACAACGAACCATATAACGAATTAGGTGATTCGTTACTCTCCAATTCGTTAAGAATAAGGTAACGAATCAGGGCTTGTTCAGATAACGAACTGGAATGACGAATCAGATAATGATCAGATGACGAATCAGTTAACGAACTAGATTTTGAAATTAACGAATTAAGGGCAAAGGAGTTAGCGAATTAGAAAATAATTCAAAATTCTGATGGAAAATGTGTTAAGACAGTTAATGGAAATAAATTTTTTCCAGGCTGACCTGGCAGCTCGACCCCAGCCAGGGGCTCTGCCCCTTGGACCCTGCTAGGGGTTGATGCCCCTAGAACCGCGCTGCCAGGGGCGCTGCCCCCGGACCCCCGTTCGTTGTAGGTTATATAAAGATAGAAATACGATATGAGTAGTAATAGTTAACTGATACATGTAATTATTATACAGTTAGCCGTGCACAGCTCAAGAAAGGAGTAACTATTAAAGGTAAACGTAACCGCATTTAGGTGAGTTTCTAGCCCCACTTCCTTGTTATGTTTTCGGGGCTGTGTGCATACTCGATGTGATAGTTAATACACTTACCTTAAGTGGTAAGTATATGCCTTGTACGATTTATGTATGATGGATGTTTGACGATGCATGAACGATCTTCGGATATTGCATGTATCGTCGAGTGATAGTTAAAGGTATGATGGATGTGTATATATGATATGTGAATGATGTATGTATGTTATGATGTTATGAAAGGCCCCGTTACCGGTGCCTCACTTTAGCATTGGATTTACTCATTAACATAGTTCTAAATATCAGAGTTAATAAAAACATTCGCGGAATATTATAAACATTCGAACCATTACATTACATGACCATTAATCCTTGTCTTAACGAACATTCAAATTATTTAAACATAAAACATTGTCTTTTAAATATCATAACATAACACTTCATTAAGATGGCAGTGTCTTCAAATCCATGCCATGTGCTTCCCCTCAAGCAAGTTGCCTCATTCTACTCACATACGTGCATACTAAAAGTCAGCTACGTTGAGTGAGTTCTAGTTAATCAGACGACATACAATACATTCACATACGGACATATGCACCCGAAGGTACACACCTTCACATATACTTACATGCGTACATACATTCGTACTTTCGTCCTTTCTTTCATACTTACATAATACTTCCATTCGTACATATATGTTTTAAGAGCATTTCGCTCTATTAACTTCGCCGATATTATTAGGGTCGGTTCCCTACACTCGCCGATACTATTAAGGTTTGTTCCCTTAATTCTCCGATACTATTAGGGTCGGTTCCCTACGTTCGCCGATACTATTAGGGTCGGTTCCCTACGTTCGCCGATACTATTAGGGTCGGTTCCCTACATTCGTACTACTATAACATATATGTCCTTTACATACTTTCCTTGACAATTGTGCAATCTCCGAAGAGCATTCACATACCATCAACATATCATACATACATTATTCATACATCATATATATTCATACATACATCATTCATACATCATACATATCAATCATATCCTTAACTTCCACCTGACGGTACATGCAATATCCGAAGATCGTTCACACGCCATCAAGCAATCAACATACATAAATCATACAAGGCATACACTTACCATTTAAGGTAAGTGTATTAACTATCACATCGAGTATGCACACAGCCCCGAAAACATAATAAGGAAGTGGGGCTAGAAACTCACCTCAATGCGGCTGCGTTCACCGTTTACGGTTATTCCCCTTTTTAGCTGTGCACGACTAACTGTATAACAATTACTCATATTAATTACTATCAATATCCATATCGTATTTCCAGTCCAATTATAACCCTCAATGAACGGGGGTCCGGGGGCAGCGCCCCTGGCAGCGGGGTCTAGGGGCGGCAGCCCCTAGCAGGGTCCAAGGGGCAGAGCCCCTGATTGATTGCCGTACGTGAACGATTTTCGGATATTGCGCGTACTGTCAGTATTTAAATAAATATATAAATGTCATATGTAATGTATGGATGATGTATGAAGATTATAAATGAACACTTATCGGGGCGTGAACGATATTCGGATATCGCACGTATCGAAAAGGGGTATGATTGTTAAACGAAGGATGTGAAGAACGCCCAAAGTGTTCTTATGCTACGGTGTACTTATTGTACATATATATAGGTACATTGATGGTATGTAAGTTCTACGTCCGACATAGTAAGTTAGGACGGCAAATCCCTCTAACTTCCGTTGAACATAGACTTGGCATGTGGTGGAGTAGCTAAGGACTGCGGGCCTTATACATGATATAGATGTTAGATGGGAACGTAGTTAAGGACTGCGGGCCTTATACGTGATATTGATGACAGATGTGAACGTAGATAAGGACGGTGGGCCTTATACATATTATAGATAATAGACGTCAACGTAGATAAGGACTGTGGACCTTATACGTAATGTAGATAGGCGTCGGCATAGGAAAGGACTGTGGACCTTATACGTGCTGAATTTGTTGTGTTAGCATAGGGGAGGACTGCGGACTTCGTACGTTCTATGAATTTAGATTGCAACATAGGGAAGGACGGTGGACCTTGTACGTGTTGCTAATATAGGATGGTATAGGGAAGGACTGTGGACCTTGCACATACCATAAATGGTGAACATAGGTAAGGACTGCGGACCTTTTACATGTTCACGGCCTTGAGTATAGGTATAGACGGCTGACTATGAACGTACTCTCGGTAGGCTTAGGTAGGTAATCGTATGTATGCATGAGTGTATGGATAATAGTATGGTAATAGGTTGAGTATGGATATGTATCTTCGGATATCTATGTATGTATGTATGATATGTGTATGTATTGTATGTCGCTTGATTAACTAGAACTCACTCAGCGTAGCTGACTTTTAGTATGCACACAGGTGAATATGTTTAAGGAGCTAGCATGAGGAGGATACATGGTATGGATTGAACGGCTGGCATCTGAAGATAGAAGAAATGATGTTTTATGATATGGTTTTAAAGAAAAGATTAATGTTTTGTATCGAATGATTAAAGTAACGTTTCTGCGTAAGTTTTAATTAACTCTGATTTGTAAGAACTGTGTTTATGAGTAAATCCAACGTTAAAGTAGGGCTACCGAGTTCGGGGCCTTACATTATTGTCACTAAATGACCTTGTAGCCTTAAAGATGGTTAAAGATGGTGATAGCTAGAGGCCTTGAACAAAAAGTTTTTATGGGGGGGTGGTACGCAGGGGGCTAAAGTTCATTGGCTCGCTTGGGATAAAGTTACTCGTCCTAAGCGAAGTGGTGGTCTGGGTCTTAGTAAACCAGATTTGTGTAATAACGCTCTCTTAATTAAGTGGATGTGGAGGTATCGAAACGAAGTTGAAGCGCTTTGGAGAAAGACTATTGATGTAATTCATGGTTCTAAGAGAAGGTGGGACATGGTTCCATGTAATAGAAGAACAGCGGGTGCTTGGAGTAGGTTGGTGGCTGCCGTTTACAGGGTGAAGGTTCAAGGAAAAGATGTTAACAATATTTTTCATGGGATAGTGGGGAATGGTAGAAGAATACGATTTTGGATTGATTCTTGGGTCACCCAAGTGCCGTTAAGACGGTTATTCCCAGACATATTTCGCCTTGAAAAGGATAAATTGTGCATTGTAGCTGACAGAATTAGGATAAATAATGATTCTGTTGCTGTGTCTTGGTCTTGGAACAGGTACCCCACTTCAGAAGACCATTATTGTGAGTTGGTGGAGTGTCAAAGGTTGGTTGCTGGCGTCACGTTATCTAATAAAAAAGATGGGTGGAAATGGAATGATGGGTCAAATGAAATCTTCTCAGTGGCTATGGTTAAAAAATGGTTGAAGGGTGAGGAATTGGTAATTAATGGTGACATTTATAAATGGTGTAAATGGCTCCCAAATAAGTGTAACATATTTATGTTGAGGGCCTCTTTAGACCGGATTCCAACTAGGATGGCTCTTCGAAGGCGGAACATTGAGGTTGATGATTGTTTGTGTGTTTTTTGTGGTGTTTATGAAGGGACAGCGGACCATCTTCTCTCGGCGTGTGCGATTTCTATTGGGGTTTGGCAAGGTCTAGCGGCGTGGTGTGGAATCCCCTTTCCTTATCTGTTTTCGGTCAAAGATGTGTTAGATATTCATATCCAAATGGTGGTCCCGAAGAAAAAATGAAAGGTTTTATATGGCATTGCTATATTGACGTGTTGGCGGTTATGGAAAGCTAGGAATGAGTTAATTTTTTCGAGCAAAAGAAGAGGTGTGGTTGAGATAGTTTCGGATGTTTAATCTTTGGGGTATCTTTGGTATAGGAGTAGAGTTAAAGCGTATCCGGTAGATTGGAAAGGGTGGAGTAAATTTGATGTAATGTAATTGTTTGTTTGCTTTGGGCGTCCCCTATTTCCTTCTTAGAGATAGGGCGCTTGGTTTTAATAAAGTGAGCTTTTCAAAAAAAAAAAAAAGAAAAAAAAAAGAGGCTAGCTTACCAATGATATATCATTATATATATGAAATCGTATAAATTAATTGCTAGCTGCTAACCAATTATATTTTCCTATTTGTGGTGTGGAAGCTACAAATCAATGAAATTGTTTTTACACATTAAGTGTACACAGAACCAATTTGATGGGAAGAGACAGATTTTCAGTAAAATCACAACATTTCTTTTCAGCCATTCATATACATACATCAAAAGAAAAATAAAAACAAAAACATAAAAACCAGGGTGTATTAAAAACTTATTTTCACAGGGAATTTATGAATGCAATCCATCCATGGGTTACTATCCGACGGCTTCACCTCTTTAACGGCTTCCCAAACGGCGCTGTTACATTTAAAGCCGCTACCGAAAGCAATCTGCCACACGCGGTTTCCTTTCTTCATCCGCCCTTTGGCCTCCGTGTAAGCCAGCTCATACCATATCGAGCTCGATGACGTGTTCCCGAACCTGTACAATGTCATCCTCGACGGCTCCACGTGCTTCTCCGACAGCTGCAAGTTCTTCTCCAGCTCGTCGATAACCGCCCGACCGCCAGCATGAATACAAAAATGATCGAATGCTAGCTTGAAATCCGGTATGTATGGTTTCATTTTGGAGTCCATTATTCGTCTAGCGATTAAGCTCGCGAAGAACAAAACCTGCTCGCTGATCGGAAGCACGAGCGGGCCTAAAGTCGTGATGTTGGATTTTAACGCGTTGCCCGCGATCGCCATCAGGTCTTTTGATAGTGAAACTCCGACCTTTCCAGAGTCGTCTTGCTCCTGGTAGACGCAGTTGAAAGCGGTGTCGTTTGATCCGCAGTGGGTGCGGATGGTGTGAAGGAGCTTGTATTTCGCTCGGCGTTTATCAGAGGATTTGTTGGACAATAATACGGCGGCTCCGCCTACTCGGAATAAACAGTTGGGGATCAGCATTGACTTCTTGTTCCCGAAGTACCAGTTTTGAGTTATGTTTTCCATGCTGACGACGACCGCGTACGTTTTACGGTGGACTTGAAGCATATCTTTCGCTAGATCAACAGCAATCACGCCCGCGCTGCAGCCCATGCCGCCGAGGTTGAACGATTTGATATTCCCGCGGAGTTTGTATTTATTGACTATCATGGCGGATAAGGAAGGTGTTGGATTAAAAAGGCTACAGTTTACTACCAATATTCCGATATCTTTCGGATTAATGTTGGTGGACTTGAAAAGATTGTCAAGAGCTCCAAACATTACGTCCTCGGCTTCTTTTCTCGCGGCCTCCATTGATGGAGCGGGCGGTGTGACACCCGGTAAATTCCCAATCCCTTAAACCAAGTAATCAACCTAAATATTAGGTAATTATGTTTTATGCGCCATGTTAGTCAGCGCGTGCATTTGTTATGTGCGACCTGCGCAAGCGCACCATGTTAAGAACCAGCGTGGGCATATGTTATATGCGCCATGCGCGAATGTTTTGGCTTTATGTTTTCATGTACCTCAACGTTATGTTGTCTAATGGGTTGACCATCCCGCATGATGCTAAGGCGGGTGCATCCTAAATCGTTTATGCGCGTGCGGAAGGGAACTAACCTCCCCGCATGGCGGGAACATTGAGAGCTAGTTTGTCTGAAGCTCCAAGATGGAATTGACTTCAACATAACTGATCACTATGTTGAAATACCAAGGCCACCTGGAGAATCTACAAATGAAACTCAATGTCCTAACTGCGAGAAGGTTACGCACCTACCCGCAGCAAAGAAATGTCCTTCACGCAGAAAGCTATGCGCACAAAGTGATACGCACAGAACACTTAGTCTATTCTCCAGACGTAAGGAGATTACTCCCGCCCAAAAGGAAACAGTAGCGTGTTTCAGAGATTTTTCCACTTTTTACTGTACACGGACAAAAGTACCTGAAAAAGCACACTGTAACATGAAAAGTCAACTGTCAGCCACCCTATTCTCACCAACCCCAGACCCGCATGTCCTGACCAAATCAAATCAAAATCTTTTATCCACTACTCCACTTTTAAATAAATAATAATAATTTCCATACCTCATCATCATTACACCTAGATATGAAAAGATTACAATCCCCTAAAGCAAGGGATTGTGTTCCCTTGAGTTTGCCTATAAATATGTAACCTAAACTATCACCCAAAACACACTTCAAACTTCTCTCTTAAGAACTGCAACTTGCACTAATCATCTCCCAAGCATCCGTTGTTTTCGTTTCCGATCCTGTTACCAGGTAAGCCAAGAATATAACCTTGAGATCTGCTTTCCAACCCTTATATTCTCCTAATTCTTGATCTTAATATATACACTTCTTGTTATTTAATCGCATTCTAGACCTTCAATTCCGAGGCCAACACCAAGAAAACCCGAATCTCGATTAATCCCTTAACAAGAACCACAGGTGAGTCTCACAGCCCCTATTTTCACTGTTTTCACTACTTTTAAACTGTTTTCGGGGCGAGGGACACGTACTTAAATAATGTTTTATCATGGTATACTTACAAGCTATGCAAGCGATTATGTGTTTAATTTATGTCTCATGATGAGCAATGCGAACGGTTATCTATGGTTTTCGATGTATGTGCGCTAGAATTCGAGTAAGTGATCACTTTACCATTGGAACTCTAAGGGTAGGGACTGCTGGTTTGATCCACCCACTCGTAGGGGTCGCACCTCTTTGCATGGACGAGTGCCTAGTATGGTCATGGGGCAGTACTATGGGTTTGAGCCCGCTCGTAGAGGTCGCTCCTCTTACGCAGACGAGCGCCTTGTTTTCCGGCACAACGTCTGCGCGTAACCCGCGGGACGGAATTATTGATTAGCTCGTAGGGGCAGCGCCTCTTTGCATAGACGAGTACGGTTTTTCAGAAATGTCCACGCGTAACCCGCGGGACGGCATTACATTATTTAGCTCGTAGTGGCAGCGCCACTTTGCATGGACGAGCACGTTTTCCAGAAACGTTCGCGCGTAACCCGCGGGACGGTATTACTTGTTTCGCTCGTAGTGGCAGCGCCACTTACGCAGACGAGCACAGTTCCCAGAAATGTTCGCGCGTAAACCGCGGAACGATTTTTTTTATCAGATTATGTTTTTAGAACTGTTTTACTAAGCATGTGTTTCAATGATGCTATTATGTTTATGACGCGATATGATTTATCAAGTTACTAAAACTTGTGAACTCACTCAGTTTATACTGATTCAAATGTTTTTACGTGTCTTTCAGGAGATAATTAGGTAGCGCATGGAGTCACACTTAGAGCACCTCACGCTGAACATCTAAAACTAGCTTTTTGGAAGATTTTAGTTCTATCCCTTCGATGCGCGTGGTTGTTCCCGCCTTACAAAGGGATATGGCGTGGAAATCTTCAACAGTTTTTATACTTGGATGTTTTTATGTGATTTTTAAACAATGTAATGTATTTGTATTAAACTTTTCATGCGTAATGAAAATCTTACTTTGAATGTTTGCAATGGCCCGTGCTTAATTATCATTCCCCACTCGCGCGCGCCCGGCTGTTTCCGCCGCTCAGGGCCGGGTGTGACAGATTGGTATCAGAGCACTGGTTATAGCGAACTAGGAAAAGAAGTTTTAACCTAGACTATAACCGTTGGGGAATCGCATGAAATATTTTTCAAAGAAAATATTTTCAAAAGAAACTATACACACACTTAGGAACACGGGTCACACAGTGTCTAGTGAATAAAGATAAAGAACATTATGTGCTCAGAGTAAATGCGCTAAGATTAATATATTTTCATTCTCTTTTAAAGCGAGAATGCCTCCAACTAAAGCCAAGGGAATTACCATGACACCTGAGGAACTCGCGGAAATAATCGCGCAGGCGATTGCGACACATGAGGCCAGCAAGGCCGAATCAAGTCAGGGTCGTCAGAATGAGACCCCAGAACCCGAATCAGGAGCCTTGGACAAAGGATGCTCCTACAAGACATTCATGGCCTGTAAGCCTTGGCCATTCAAGGGTACCGATGGGGCCATTGGGCTCTACAACTGGATTGACAAGATGGAGACAGTTCTCTCCGTTAGCGGATGTAGTGAGAACCAGAAGGTCCTTTACGCGACCTGCATGTTCCAAGAAGCAGCTTCATCTTGGTGGAAGCTTCAAGTGAAGACCTTGGGGCGAGAAGTTGCTCTTCACAAAACCTGGGAGGAGCTGAAGGAGATGATGATGAGAAAGTTCTGCTCTCGCGCAGAAATCCAGAGTCTGCAGCAGGAATTCTGGAACCACACCATGGTAGGAACGGATATCGACGCCTACAACAACCGGTTCAACGAGCTTTGCCAGTTGGTGCCAGACATGGCAAACACGGAGGAAAAGAAGATCGAGAGGTATATCTTTGGGTTACCTCCTGTTGTTAGGGTTCCGCTCAACGCCGCAGCGCCTCCAACCTTTGATGAGGCGGTAGCGCGGGCCATCACCCTTACAAGGGATACGGTCCGTGCGGGTATGTTAACTACGCGCGGAATCGAGCAGCGAACCTCTGATCCCAAGAGGAAGTGGAACTCTCACCACCGAGGGTCCGACTCCAAGCAACCACCGTTCAAGAAGCAGGAGAGCGTAAGGGCTTACGCGATCCAAGCCGCGGAGCCATCAAGGAAAGGTTACAGCGGGCCTCGCCCATGGTGCAACAAATGCAAGTATCACCACGAGGGTGAATGCGCAAGAATCGAATGCGCCAAATGTGGCAGACCAGGGCACAAGACGATGAATTGCCGTGTCAGAGAAGCGGGAGCAAGCGACAACTGCTACGCATGCGGGAAGCCAGGGCATTTTAGTCGGGATTGCCCGCAAAAGGGAAACCAAGCTCGCGGGAGAGCTTTTGTGATCGGCGCAGGCGAAGCTAAAGAAGAGCCGAATGTGGTAACCGGTACGTTTTTGCTTAACGGCCATTTTGCATCTGTCTTATTTGATACTGGCGCTGACCTAAGTTTTGTATCCGCCGAGTTTAAAAACTCCCTAGGCCTAGCAAGCAGTAGGCTAGACACGCCTTATACTATAGAACTAGCCAATGGTAGGCAGTTATGCGCGAACGAAAGAACTGAACAATGTGTAATAGTCATGGGAGGTCACGGGTTCAATATTAATTTGTTGCCAATAGACTTGGGAAGTTTTGACATTGTGGTAGGTATGGATTGGTTAGTCGAGAACCACGCGGAAGTTATTTGCCATGAGAAGCAGGTTCGGGTCCCACTGTTGAACGAAGAAACCTTGGTGATTCAAGGGGAAAGAAGGGGAGTCGCGACGAAACTAATTTCGTGCCTAAAAGCGCGCAAGTGCCTAAGGAAAGGGTGCTACGCCTTCCTGGCGCATGTAGTAGAGAAGAAAGGAGATGAACGAAGAATTGAAGACTTACCAGTAGTGCGCGAATTTCCAGAAGTTTTCCCTGAAGATTTGCCCGGATTACCGCCGCCGCGACAAGTCGAATTTCGTATTGATTTAGTCCCAGGAGCTGCGCCAGTAGCTCGAGCGCCTTATCGATTAGCTCCATCTGAGATGCAAGAGCTATCCAATCAGTTACAGGAACTATTGGATAAGGGTTTCATACGCCCAAGCTTTTCACCTTGGGGAGCTCCAGTACTGTTTGTTAGGAAGAAGGATGGTTCGTTCAGAATGTGTATTGACTACAGGGAGCTGAATAAGATGACAGTCAAGAATCGGTACCCCTTACCGAGGATTGACGACTTATTTGACCAGTTGCAGGGATCCAGTTATTATTCGAAGATAGATCTACGGTCAGGATACCACCAACTTAGGGTCCATGAGGAAGATGTGCCGAAAACAGCCTTCCGAACTAGATACGGCCATTATGAGTTCTTAGTGATGCCTTTCGGGCTAACTAATGCGCCGGCTGTGTTCATGGATCTGATGAACCGCGTGTGCAAACCATACTTGGACAAGTTTGTGATTGTGTTTATAGATGATATTCTGATTTACTCTCGGACCAAGGCCGAGCATGAGCAACACCTGAGATTGATTTTGGAATTGTTGAGGAAAGAAAAGTTGTATGCGAAGTTTTCCAAGTGCGAGTTCTGGCTTAGAGAAGTTCATTTTCTCGGTCACGTTGTAAACGAGAAAGGAATACACGTTGATCCTTCCAAAGTCGAGGCCATCAAAAACTGGGAAGCGCCAAAAACCCCAACGGAGGTGAGGCAATTCCTAGGACTAGCTGGCTACTATCGACGCTTCATTGAGAACTTCTCCAAGATAGCTCTACCACTGACCGCGCTAACTCAGAAAGACAAGAAGTTTGTTTGGGGCGAAAATCAGGAAACAGCATTTCAGATGTTAAAACAGAAGTTATGTAGTGCGCCAATTTTGTCTTTACCCGAGGGGACGGATGACATCGTCGTTTACTGCGACGTTTCACATCAGGGACTCGGATGTGTCCTTATGCAGCGAGACAAAGTCATAGCGTATGCCTCGCGCCAACTCAAGACCAATGAAAAGAACTACACAACGCATGATCTGGAACTTGGAGCGGTTGTCTTCGCGCTAAAGATTTGGCGCCATTACCTCTATGGTACAAAGTGTATAATCTTTACGGATCACAAGAGCCTTCAACATATATTTGATCAAAAGGATTTAAACATGAGGCAACGAAGATGGGTGGAGTTGTTGAATGATTATGATTGTGAAATTAAGTACCACCCTGGAAAGGCGAATGTAGTAGCAGACGCGCTAAGTAGGAAGGAGCGAATAAAAACGCTACGAGTCAAGGCTCTAAGGCTAACCATTCACACAGATCTCTCTACCCGCATCCGAGACGCTCAGCAAGAAGCCTTGAAACCAGAGTTTGTTAAAAACGAATCCCTTGGGGGTATGATTAAGGATTTGGAGCTCAAAGAGAACGACACTCGGTATTTTGCTAACCGCATATGGGTCCCTCTCAAGGGAGGATTGCGCGAGCAAGTATTAAACGAAGCTCACAAGACGCGGTATTCCGTACATCCTGGCGCAGACAAGATGTACCAAGATGTTAAAACGCTGTATTGGTGGCCCAATCTTAAAGGCGCCATCGCAACGTATGTCAGTAAATGCCTGACGTGTTCGAAGGTGAAGGCTGAATACCAGAAACCATCAGGGTTGCTTCAACAGCCAGAAATTCCCATGTGGAAGTGGGAACAAATCTCTATGGACTTCATCACCAAATTGCCAAGGACACCTGGGGGTTACGACACGATCTGGGTTATTGTGGATCGGCTAACTAAGTCAGCGCACTTCCTGCCGATCAAGGAAACCGATAAGATGGAAAGGTTAGCCCGATTGTATATTCGAGAAGTAGTTTCAAAACATGGAGTTCTAGTGTCCATCATTTCTGATAGAGATAGTCGGTTCACATCAAGGTTTTGGAAATCGTTACAAGGAGCTCTAGGTACTCGTCTTGACATGAGTACGGCATATCATCCTCAAACGGATGGGCAAAGCGAGCGAACAATCCAGACGTTGGAAGATATGCTGCGCGCGTGCGCAATCGATTTCGGAGGTAGCTGGGATACTCGTCTCCCATTGGTTGAATTTTCTTACAACAACAGTTATCACACAAGCCTCAAGGCTGCGCCGTTTGAAGCTTTGTATGGGCGCAAGTGTAGATCCCCACTGTGCTGGGCTGAAGTGGGTGACAAGCAAATGACTGGTCCAGAATTGATCCAAGAAACAACAGACAAGATTTTTCAGATAAGGGATCGCCTTAAGACAGCGCGCGACAGACAGAAGAGCTACGCAGATGTGCGAAGAAAACCATTGGAGTTTCAAGTAGGGGATAGAGTACTGTTGAAAGTCTCTCCATGGAAAGGAGTCCTCCGTTTCGGCAAGCGAGGAAAGTTAAATCCGCGCTACATTGGACCATTTGAGATCCTGGAAAGGATCGGTCCGGTTGCTTATAAACTCCGTTTACCCGCCGAACTCAGTGGAGTTCATGATACGTTTCATGTGTCCAACCTCAAAAAGTGCTTATCTGACGAAACGTTGATTTTGCCGTTGGAAGAAATTCACATCGACAAACAGCTGCACTTCGTAGAAGAACCTATAGCAGTAACCGATTGGAAAGAACAAAAGTTACGCAGAAGCAAAATCAAGTTAGTAAAGGTTCAATGGAACTCGAGGCGTGGGCCTGAATTCACTTGGGAAAGAGAAGACCAGATGCGCATGAAATACCCACACCTCTTTCAGAGCATGGCTTCTGCCAGCAACGTCTCCTAAATTTCGGGACGAAATTCGTTTAACAGGGGGAGAATGTGACACCCGGTAAATTCCCAATCCCTTAAACCAAGTAATCAACCTAAATATTAGGTAATTATGTTTTATGCGCCATGTTAGTCAGCGCGTGCATTTGTTATGTGCGACCTGCGCAAGCGCACCATGTTAAGAACCAGCGTGGGCATATGTTATATGCGCCATGCGCGAATGTTTTGGCTTTATGTTTTCATGTACCTCAACGTTATGTTGTCTAATGGGTTGACCATCCCGCATGATGCTAAGGCGGGTGCATCCTAAATCGTTTATGCGCGTGCGGAAGGGAACTAACCTCCCCGCATGGCGGGAACATTGAGAGCTAGTTTGTCTGAAGCTCCAAGATGGAATTGACTTCAACATAACTGATCACTATGTTGAAATACCAAGGCCACCTGGAGAATCTACAAATGAAACTCAATGTCCTAACTGCGAGAAGGTTACGCACCTACCCGCAGCAAAGAAATGTCCTTCACGCAGAAAGCTATGCGCACAAAGTGATACGCACAGAACACTTAGTCTATTCTCCAGACGTAAGGAGATTACTCCCGCCCAAAAGGAAACAGTAGCGTGTTTCAGAGATTTTTCCACTTTTTACTGTACACGGACAAAAGTACCTGAAAAAGCACACTGTAACATGAAAAGTCAACTGTCAGCCACCCTATTCTCACCAACCCCAGACCTGCATGTCCTGACCAAATCAAATCAAAATCTTTTATCCACTACTCCACTTTTAAATAAATAATAATAATTTCCATACCTCATCATCATTACACCTAGATATGAAAAGATTACAATCCCCTAAAGCAAGGGATTGTGTTCCCTTGAGTTTGCCTATAAATATGTAACCTAAACTATCACCCAAAACACACTTCAAACTTCTCTCTTAAGAACTGCAACTTGCACTAATCATCTCCCAAGCATCCGTTGTTTTCGTTTCCGATCCTGTTACCAGGTAAGCCAAGAATATAACCTTGAGATCTGCTTTCCAACCCTTATATTCTCCTAATTCTTGATCTTAATATATATACTTCTTGTTATTTAATCGCATTCTAGAACTTCAATTCCGAGGCCAACACCAAGAAAACCCAAATCTCGATTAATCCCTTAACAAGAACCACAGGTGAGTCTCACAGCCCCTATTTTCACTGTTTTCACTACTTTTAAACTGTTTTCGGGGCGAGGGACACGTACTTAAATAATGTTTTATCATGGTATACTTACAAGCTATGCAAGCGATTATGTGTTTAATTTATGTCTCATGATGAGCAATGCGAACGGTTATCTATGGTTTTCGATGTATGTGCGCTAGAATTCGAGTAAGTGATCACTTTACCATTGGAACTCTAAGGGTAGGGACTGCTGGTTTGATCCACCCACTCGTAGGGGTCGCACCTCTTTGCATGGACGAGTGCCTAGTATGGTCATGGGGCAGTACTATGGGTTTGAGCCCGCTCGTAGAGGTCGCTCCTCTTACGCAGACGAGCGCCTTGTTTTCCGGCACAACGTCTGCGCGTAACCCGCGGGACGGAATTATTGATTAGCTCGTAGGGGCAGCGCCTCTTTGCATAGACGAGTACGGTTTTTCAGAAATGTCCACGCGTAACCCGCGGGACGGCATTACATTATTTAGCTCGTAGTGGCAGCGCCACTTTGCATGGACGAGCACGTTTTCCAGAAACGTTCGCGCGTAACCCGCGGGACGGTATTACTTGTTTCGCTCGTAGTGGCAGCGCCACTTACGCAGACGAGCACAGTTCCCAGAAATGTTCGCGCGTAAACCGCGGAACGATTTTTTTTATCAGATTATGTTTTTAGAATTGTTTTACTAAGCATGTGTTTCAATGATGCTATTATGTTTATGACGCGATATGATTTATCAAGTTACTAAAACTTGTGAACTCACTCAGTTTATACTGATTCAAATGTTTTTACGTGTCTTTCAGGAGATAATTAGGTAGCGCATGGAGTCACACTTAGAGCACCTCACGCTGAACATCTAAAACTAGCTTTTTGGAAGATTTTAGTTCTATCCCTTCGATGCGCGTGGTTGTTCCCGCCTTACAAAGGGATATGGCGTGGAAATCTTCAACAGTTTTTATACTTGGATGTTTTTATGTGATTTTTAAACAATGTAATGTATTTGTATTAAACTTTTCATGCGTAATGAAAATCTTACTTTGAATGTTTGCAATGGCCCGTGCTTAATTATCAATCCCCACTCGCGCGCGCCCGGCTGTTTCCGCCGCTCAGGGCCGGGTGTGACAGGCGGGATGTTGTGTAGCGCCTCGGGGAGGTAAGTCTCCTCTCCGAGACCGGCCCTTTCTAGAATCTTACGTTGAAACTCGAGTGCCGACTCGTTGAAACCGCCGTGGAGCCTCGAGCGTTCCATAAACACGTCGAATTTGACCTTTAGGTGGTCTGGTGGGCGGTAGCAGGAGTAGTCAACGAGGTAAACGGGTCTGGGTCGGGTCATGAGGTAAGTCATGGACCCAAACAAGGCGGCGCCGGATAGCGCGATGACGGTTATGAGGTTGTATTGGAGGAGGTTAAAAAGTTTAATAATATCATCAAAGTTTAGTTGGGATAGATGAACCGCGGTGACTGCCACTATTGGTAGGAGTATGAGGGTGAGGAGATGTGACATGAGGTAATGATACCCTAGTTTAACGTATTTTAGTTTAACGCTATTCAGGAAGTTAGGGAGCGGGCGCGGTGGTGGTTGGATTTCGACGGTGGCGCCGCCACTAGCGGAGGCAGAGTTATGGTGGGATGAGTTGGACATTGGTGGTTGAAGCTAGGATGAGATTTTGAACTTTTACTTGAAGAATAATATGATTTGTATGAGGGTGAGTAAGAGGGGAAATGGTATATATAGAGTAAGGAATGGTAGACAGGTAGATACAACTTTGTGAAATAAAAGTCTATACAACCATCAACTGCCAAGGGCCACGTGTCACAAAATTAAATGATTTCTCCAATAATTAGAGAAATATTTTTAATTGTTACTTGTATCACTACACAAGGTTAAATGCATTAAATACGTACTATCAAATAAGTTAAATCATTTGTGAGTAATAAATTATTTGAAACTTGCTTTCAACTCACCTACCAAAGCTTGTTAGATTCTAAGAAAATAAAAACTACGGTTAACTAGCTAGGGCTATTCCAATTTAATCCAACGCCATTTACCTTTTGGTCCAATTAAAAGAGTGATGATCAAATTAAGTTTCGGATCTTTATAGTTTCATATTCTAAACCTAAATTAATGAGGTGCAAAGTTTTCTCTTAATGATGTTTCTAAGTGAACTAGACTTGGAATGTTAAAATTAGAATAGATTACTGAAATCTCGTCTCAGGATAACTCACTCAGTTATCTGAAATAGTTTCAGGCGCAAACATTGTTAAAAAAGAAATTCAAATTTAACAAACCTATCTAATAGTGGCCCACTTGGTACATGATTGGAATCGTCCAGGGCTCCATATAATTAGTTGGTTCTCTTTTGTTTCGGTTTGTCTCATTAGGTAAATTTTGAAGAAACTGAACCAGGTTGTATCTTAACCTTAAAATACTACTTGTTCAATGAACACATAGAAGGGATTTAGGTGTCGGAGGTTTCAAATTCATAAACGGCTAGACTAGGACTTGACTCATGTTAAAGAAATACACACTAACCTTTTAATCAGGCTAATTTGATGCTCATAAGTCATGAATCTTCACTACTCACGTACCCTACACAGCCCTAATCAATTCAAACCTTAGAGCCCTTGCCCCCTCACTATTCATTCTAGACACAGTTATGACTTTTTAACAAAGTTTTGATACTCTTTTATTATTATAAATCAAAATATATCATTTAATAATAAAAAAATTATTCTCAAAAACTACATTGAAAATTTAGAGCGTTACACTAACGTCTTTGGAAATATATTTTTAGTCATTATAACAATTCTTAGACTAATTGTCAACAAATTTGGAAAGTAAAGATATGAATTTAGAAAACGTTTGTTGTTGTGCTCTAGGAAGCAATGAAACGCGAAACAGAGTGGAGTCCCCATCCCGGGGACGACGTGGGGACACGTTTCCCGGCCGCTTCAGAAAATGGGGGACGGGATGTATAAGTTTCCGGGCTTGGGTACGGCGTCGTAGAAGTTTCAGAAACATTTCCTTGAAATTTTATGGCTTTTTGATTGATTTTTCAAATTCCTAAAATAGGTTTATAAATTAATTATAATAGGAGACATTTGAGTTTAGTTTGACGGCAGGAAAAAAAACAAACAAAATGTCCATATTATATGATATATCTTCTCATACTCCATAATCTCAAAATCATGAGTAGATCTCCATACAAACATACTCCATATTCCATAATCTTCTCAATTCTCATAATCTCATTATCATTATTCAATAATTCATCAATCATCACTTCATCATAATCAATTTATTATGACTTTGTTCAATATATTTGTATTTTTTTATATTTTTTTGGGTCGTACCCGTATCTTGGATTTTTGATTTTTGTCGTTTCTCGTACCCGAAACGTCCCCGTTTCCTGGTCTCGTACCCGTTCCTGTGCTACTTAGGTTGTGCTGCACAAATAAGCTTGGAAAAAAACATGACGGTTCGAATTAACTCGGTTATAGGTGTTAGAACAGGTTTAGGTACTCAACATGAGTTTTGGTCGATACGAGTTTTGAGTAAAATGAGTTCGGATCAAAACAATTTGTTATAAAATTATCAACTTGTGTCGTTTAGATAAGAACAGGCCTCACTAGTGAACAAATGACATCGTACCTTGGTACGCAACCAACCGTACCAGAACGTGTCCCAATCATATATTTAAAGAGGCACTTATTTCGTTGATTTGAAATAACCCCCATCTCCCCACCGGTGGGAAGAAAATGCATCAGTCAATCTCATTCACACTATATTCAGTCTTCGGGTATTTCTTCTTCTAGATTTTTCGTGATAACTACCTATCATGATCTAGGATACTTATCTTTGTTACAGCATCATGATCTTATGTTCGTGAAAACTATTTTACACTACTAAAGAATTTACTATTAATGATCCATCATCACTAACAATACATGTCAGTTGGTAATTTTCTGGTTGATTAAAAAAGGGGAATTAAGATAAATACAGGTTGGTGATTACCGATGGACTAAGGAGACGTAGCCTGATTGGAAAAAAAAAAATCATTTGACACATTACCAGAGGACCACCAATTTGATAAGTCCTCAAGGCTTACTATTCGTTGTATGTGCGACTGCTTTCCTACGGATTTGCCTTCGGTAATTAACTAACTAAAAGTAAAATTTCAAATAAGATTCCCAACCTAAACTTTTTAGGCGTTCGGTGAGAATTGTTATCTGATGAGTATGCTCTCGTAATTATCAAGATAAGATTTTCGTCAAGTTTTCCTGGCACTTGTCAATGTAGATTATTTTGTGAATTATGTCGATAATCCATCGCGAAAGGTGACAAACGTTACTTGAATCTCACCGATGGAAAAAGCCTTCAGACCTTCGTGGGCAATACCTCACCGATGAAACGTCGGGTTTTTATAATAAACTAAAGGTTTATAAATATTACTTTTAAAACTAAAGGTTTTAAAGTAAAAGAAATGAACTAAAGGTTCATCGAGATAATAAGACTAAAGGTCTTAAGCCGGATTGTATATCCGACTAATAAAAGTTATACTCGTACTATAGGTGCGAGATAGCAAGAAAGATTACGCAAGGACGGTGTTGGAAACCGATCCCGATCAAAGGTGAATACGCCCTACTTTTACAAACTTGTTTTCAAATAAACAAACATGTTATGTGTAAAACTTTACATGAGACTAAGTGGCTCTAAAAACATTATTAATAAGAGTAAAAGCCTAGCCCTCATGCTGTAGTATACGTTTGTCTGGATCCTTACATATGTGGAAAAATGCGGTAGGCACATCGCACCACGCCCGGTCACGACCTCCAGCCACGATGGGCCGAACAAAGTATGTTCGAGTGAGAATGACCTTGTGTATATTTATGGTACCTAAGTACGTCGGGACGCTGCGGTGTCTTGCTGGGGTGACCGAAGACAAGTGTGTCAAAAAGTCTCTCCTAAGGGACCCAAAAGAACATGCACTTGTGTCGGTGAACTCCCACTTGATTCCGCATCCATATGCTCCAAGTGTTTACTCCCGGTGTTGTGGTCTTCATCATTTTATTTGGGCTTCCATCCATGCATCTTCTTTTACAAAATATATCCTAATACATTTTTCTAGTAAAAGAAATACATCTAATCTACTTATTATTACAAGCCATATGAATGAATAAATAGATTACAAACCCAAATAAATATTACAACCAAATCGAATGAACACACAACCAACACAATCATTCAACCAAACACAAGGCCATGGCTAGGTTATGAACATCTATTACACATCCAAATATGTAATAATACAAGACCAAAATGGTTCCCCTTTTTGCCTCAAAACTTTCGGCCAAAGCTTAAGCAAACCGAAAGTTTCGGGTTTTGTCCAAACAAACTAAACAATCATCCAAATGACTTAGTTTTTCAAGATTACCACATGCATGTAAAGTATAACCTTGAAAACCATGGGGTAACCAAAACCCCAAAAAGTTTCGGCCAAATGGTGAAACCCACCATAAACCCGAAAAATTTTGGGTCTAATGAAGCATGCATTCGTATAAGCGGCTCTTGATGCCATTGTTGGGTTTTAACAAGATTATCAAAGTGATAAAATCCCTATTTTAACAAAAAACGCAGCGGATATAAAAGTTTTAAATCTTGTTAATATGATATGTATAAAACCAATTTTAAACATGCAAAACCCAAACCCGGATCCAAATACGAATTACACACTATCAAATACATGCATGTCACTATAAGTCCATGCATGTTATTACTACCTTTCAATATGACAAAACCGGGTGAAAGAGATTATGATTGAAAGGTAAGAACTTGAATATGGAAGCTCCTCAAGAGAGAAAAGTTTACTTGGAAATTATGTGTGTTATGAAAGAATGAAAGATAAAGACTTGGTTTTATTCAAATGCATCTTTCTCTCCACCAATAATAACCATTGCATGTCTCCACTCACCTTGCATCTCTCCACTCAAACATATAATAATATTACATTTGAAAGAGTATTATCTTTTTCTTTTATAAAACTTTAAACATATATATATATATATATATCCATACATATATACTTTTATAAGTTTATAACTTATAACTTATAAAACCTATTAAATGTTAAGAGACATGCTTGGTTATTATTATTCACATATTGTTATTTAACCAAATTAAATAACACTATGTAATGTTCTTTCATAAAACATAAATCATCCATATGATTTGTTTATTACACAAGTACATTTTATTTAGAAACCGCTTTCCAAATAACTCAACTGTTAATATTCATTTGTTATGATCACATCATATATGAACGAATATTATCGGTGTTTGTCTAGCTTGTTATTGGGTATGACCCGACTTGGATCATAACGTACTAGCCACATCAATTTAATATGTCTCTTGGGCAGACCGAGTCCAACATAACCCTCGAGGAGTAACAAAGTAATAGAAAATATTTTCGCGTCAGCATATTCACCAGCATTCATTGCTGACGTATTTTTATAACATTTTGCAGGTAACCAAGATTAGAGTTAAAGGAAGAAGGCTCAAGAATCCGATGGCTCGGATAATTTTGTTAAATGTTAATATAACTAAAATGGTGGTTTTGTAAACTTAAAACAAGTAAACACAAATGGAACTTGTTTCCATCTTTTGTAATGTAAATATTTTATAAATTTGATCCTTAAGTTTTCAAGTCTTCCGCTAATTAACCGTAACTCTGATTTATTTACAAATGTGGTACCAACTATCGAGTCACACGCCTGGGCCTAAGATGGGGGTGTGACAAGGTTGGTATCAGAGCCATCGATCTTAGCGAATTGGGTATCATTAAACAATACCCAAGCTTCGATCCAAGCATAGGAAAATATTTACTTGTTTATTTGAATAGAGATAAGATTGGTTGGTAACCTTCTCTTTCCCTCTCTACATTCTAAACCACCCAAAAATGTCATATGAAAAATTAATGGAGTATTATGATCGTGAAGCAAGAAGAGCAAGAAAATACTACAAGTTCCCAAAAGACGTCATGGATGAAGATTACTTTGAGTCCTTCTTTAGCCGAGACCAATACGTTGAACGAAACCGGTGTACTTCCCCGGGACTGAACAATGCCCAATCAAACTACCCGATAGTCCGCCACCACAAAGAATCGAACCCTCAAGACACTCGAGCTATCATCCACCCTCAATGCCTATGTATCAACCAGCATACCCCTCAGAAATTCCCACCTACCAACCACCACAAGTACCACAATACTACCCAACCGGATATTTTCCAAATGCACACCCATCCTATACCTTCCTTTCAAACCGACCCATAAAGGAAGAACCAAAATCCCCATCCTCCGATTGGATGCAGTGCCACTCCGACCAGCGAAGGTGGCATACTGGAAGCTCTACCGCTCATGAAGTCAACTCACAACCCAACAATGGCGAAGGATCATCCCGTAAACCAAGAATGAGGGTGACGATGCCTTACAAGAGTTTCAAGATGCCTGCGATAATCAACGAACCCGCTCAGTATATGGAAGAGGAGGAAGAGCCTATGGAGGAAGAAGAGGATGATTCCGAAGAGGAGAATCCTATGGAAGAAACCAAACCGGAAGAAGAGCATCCCGACAAACCTATTGAGATATCAACATCCATTGATGGATCACTCACTTCCAACAATCCAAGTTACGGTTCTGTCGATCCGTATGTGCAGTACCTTGAGCAGTTAAGGAACCAAGCTTCATCAAGCTTCCCGCCATTTCAAGGAAGGATTCCTTCAATTCAAGAACAAGCTGATGAGATTCGTGAGCAAAATCAAGCCGCCGAGACATACCTCTACCTTGCAGCTGATCAGACTTACGTCCCGTATCCTGAACCGAGAAACCACTTCAAGATGGTGACGCTGGATTACCGTGACCCACCGCCACAATACGGATACCCCGACGTCATTCCACAATCGTATGAGGAACACCTTGATCGCGCATTGCACGAGACGGATGACTGGAAGAAGAAGATGGTTGAGGAAGGGAAAAAGAAGAAGAAGATAGGAGAGAAACTTCTTCACAAATGCAACAAACTAACAAGGGTTGTCAAGAAATTTCTGAAGGACTGAAATGATGGTGGTAATGGTGTGTTTCAAGAGAAGAAGCGTGTGTGTGCTCAAATATATGTGTGTAATGTAGTTTGTTTGTAATGTGTTGTATGGATAAGAAAATATATATACATCGGATATGAATGTATATATAAGTGTGTGTTGTAATAATCCTTGTATACACCGTGTATGGTATATACAAATGATGAAATATATGTGTGTTTAATAAAGAAATTCGATAAATTTCAGATATAAAAGAATAGAAAGAAAAAGATAAATGTCTCAACAAAGTAATAACGTTGAGGTTTCCCGAAAAGAATCCGAGAAACAAAAAGAAAAAGGAAAATGACCTGAAAAAGAACAAGAAGATCCAATTCTCGAAAAATTATGGATCGAATTCAAAAGATGATTAAAGACGCTGTTAGGGAAGGATCCATGGATAGGTCCCAATCTCGTCAAACGAAACATTCTCACTCTCACTCGGTTAATCCATCCCGAAAATCTGTTTCCAAACCCCGTTCTAGACCCTCGCACGTAGATGAGAGTGTACATGAATCCAACGCCGATGGAGGCGTTCGTCAAGAATTTAAGAGGCTTAAGATTGGTGGGTGTACGTTCAAGGACTTCAAGTATTATGGGTCGAAAGAATTCCACGGTGATAAGGGAGCCATCACGACTGTTAGGTGGCTTGAAGAGATGGAAACGATTATAATCACGAGCAAGTGTTCGGAAGAGGAGAAAATTCAATACTCTGCCCTGATGTTCAAAGGCGAAGTGCTAGAGTGGTGGAACACGCTAATCATGAGTAAAGGAAGGGAGGTAATGTATGGGTTGTCATGGAGCGAGTTTAAGGAATTGTTAATGTCAAAATTCTGTCCGATGCATGAAACGGAGCAAATCCAAACCAATTTCCTAGCTCACAAGGTCGTCGGAACGAACCTTCGTGAGTATAATACCAAATTCCACGAGTACTGCCGCTTGGTGCCCCAGCTGGTTACCCCGGAATCCAGCAAAGTTACACGCTATATATGGGGGCTACCGCGGGAAATTCGTGACATGGTGAGCTCGCACTTGCCTCAAACCGCCGACTCCGCGATGGAATTGGCCGGATACTTAACGGGCGAAATGATCCGCAATAAAGAAGAAGATAAAAAGGTCGTGTCGATGCAAGATACGAGGAAGGATGGAAATACCCGTTTCAAGGGTAAGGGAGTCGACCAACGATGGTCGGGCTTCAACTCCGGCATCCCACAATGCAAGACTTGCAAGAAATACCATAGGGGTCGATGCCATCTAACTCCCCGTCCTTGTGAGTCATGTCACAAATTTGGCCACGCCACGGCCGATTGCTGGAAGAAGAAGATGACTTGCTACAACTGCAAGGAGATGGGACACCTTAGCTTCGAGTGCCCCAAGAATAAGCCCGCGACTGGTGGTGCGGGTGGTAGCGGTCAGAAGAATGAGCCCAAGAAGGGCAATGCAAGAGTATTCGTCCTTGATACGAAGAAAGCGGCCGACACACCGGAAACCATTACCGGTACGTTTCTTGTTAACAATATCTATGCTAGAGTCTTGTTTGATTCAGGATCCAATTTAAGTTTTATAGATTATAAGTTTTGTAGTCTATTAAACGAACCCTTAATCAAACTTAGTGAAACCCTAAGCGTCGAGACCGCTAGTGGTGAAATTGTTAAAATCTCCGAAGCTTTAGAAAACGGAAAAATCTTATTTGCCGGTTACATTTACCCATCCAATTGCTACCTATGACTCTTGCTGGTTTTGATGTTGTGTTGGGTATGGATTGGTTATTCGACAACCATGCCCGTGTCCTTTGCAAAAGCAAGACCATTGAACTCCAATCCCCGGACAAACATACCATACGAATCGAAAGGGATAAGGACGCTGACCAAGTTAGCCTAATCTCTATGATAAAGGCTAACAAATGTTTAAATCAAGGATGCTTAGCATTCATGGCCTACGTCACCGAAGAACCTAAACCCAAGGAAATCAAAGACGTTCCTGTAGTTTCCGATTTTGCCGATGTCTTTCCCGACGAACTCTCGGCATTCCCCCCGATCGCGAGGTAGAATTTAGAATCGATCTCATTCCCGGCACTGCTCCGATCACCAAGGCTCCATATCGCCTCGCACCAACCGAGATGAAAGAACCGAAGAAACAACTTGACGAGCTTCTCGAGAAAGGATTCATACGACCGAGTTCATCGCCATGGGGAGCGCCTATACTTTTTGTCAAGAAGAAGGATGGATCCATGCGAATGTGCATAGACTACCGAGCCCTCAATAAAGTTACAATCAAGAACCGATACCCACTTCCCCGAATTGACGATTTGTTTGATCAACTCAAAGGTGCTAGCTTCTTTTCCAAGATCGATCTCCGCTCCGGCTATCACCAGCTTAAGGTTCAATCCGAAGACATTCCAAAGACCGCGTTCCGAACAAGGTACGACCATTATGAATTCACCGTTATGCCATTTGGACTTACTAATGCGCCGGCTGCGTTCATGGACATGATGAATCGTATCTGTAAGCCTAACTTAGATAAGTTTGTGAGTTCATCGACGACATATTAATTTATTCTATGTCTAAGGCCGATCATGAGAATCACCTTCGAACGTTACTTGAAACTCTTAGGGCCGAGAAACTGTACGCCAAGTTCTCGAAATGCGAGTTCTGGTTGCACGAGGTGCAATTTCTTGGTCACATCATCAACGTTAATGGTATTCAAGGATACCCCGCTAAGATTGAAGCTATCTCGAAGTGGGAGATCCCAAAGTCGCAAACCAAGATTCGAAGTTTCTTGGGATTTGCCGGCTATTATCGAAGGTTCATCGAGAACTTTTCTCGAATCGCTGTTCCCCTAACCTCCTTGACTCGAAAGAACGTCAGATATGAATGGGGAACAAAGCAACAAGAGGCGTTCGATATACTCAAACAAAAGCTTACCCAAGCTCCCATATTGGCCTTGCCATAAGGTATTGAAGACTTCGTTGTCTTTTGCGATGCGTCCCATTCCGGCTTGGGATGTGTATTGATGCAACGAAAGAAAGTAATCGCTTACGCCTCTCGTCAATTGAAAGTACACGAGAAGAATTACACGACTCACGATCTAGAGTTAGGCGCCATAATCTTCGCACTTAAGATATGGAGGCACTATCTCTATGGAGTAAGCATATCTTTGATCAAAAGGAGCTCAACATGCGCCAATGACGCTGGATGGAGACTCTTAACGACTATGACTTCGAAATAGTTTATCAAGAAGGTAAAGCCAACGTTGTGGCTGATGCCCTAAGTCGTAAAGAGCACGAAAAGCCAAAAAGAGTCCGAGCGTTAAGGATAGAACTTCAAATCGATCTTGTTGACCAAATCAAATCCGCCCAAACTCAAGCAATCAACGAGAATCAAATCTCTGATGAAAAACGTAATGGCACCATTGACTCACTAGTCAAAGGTGACGAGGTATCCTTAGACTTGGTAACAGGATTTGGGTACCAACTGTGGGAGGATTGCGTGAGAAGATCTTAAACGAAGCCCATAGGTCTAAGTACATGATGCATCCCGGGAGTGACAAAATGTACCATAACCTCAAGGAGAACTATTGGTGAAATGGAATGAAAAGAGACGTCGCTTCGCATGTTGCGAAATGCTTAACATGTTTGAAAGTCAAGGCTGAACACCAAAAGCCTTCGGGATTGCTTCAGCAACCCGAACTTCCCGTATGGTAGTGGGAGTTGATTACCATGGATTTCATTACCAAACTCCCTAAAACAACTCGACAACATAATGCAATCTGGGTAATTGTGGATCGATTAACAAAGTACGCACACTTTATACCCATCAATGAGTCTTACTCAATGGACAAATTGGCTCGTATCTATGTTAACAATATTGTGACCCTGCATGGGGTACCACTGTCCATTATTTCTGATCGAGACAGGCGTTTCACGTCTCACTTCTGTAAAAGCTTCCAACAAGCGCTAGGTACGAAGTTATACCTTAGCACTGCCTATCATCCACAAACTGATGGGCAAAGCGAAAGAACAATTCAAACGTTGGAAGATATGCTCCGAGCTTGCGTGATAGACTTTGGTGGAAGTTGGGATGACCACTTACCCCTAATGGAATTTTCGTATAACAATAGTTATCATGCAAGTATTCAAGCCCACCGTTTGAGGCGTTGTATGGTCGAAAATGTAGAACGCCCGTGTGTTGGTCTGAAACTGGAGATAATCAATTATCTGGACCCGAGATAGTCCAAGAAACTACCGACAAAGTCCTCCAAATCCGCGAACGACTTAAGACGGCACGTGATCGCCAAAAGAGTTACGCTGATGTCCGTCGTAAGCCGTTAGAATTCAATGTCGGTGATAAAGTTCTTTTGAAAGTCTCGCCATGGAAAGGCGTAGTCCGCTTTGGCAAGAAAGGAAACTTAAGTCCTCGATTCGTTGGACCCTTTGAGGTACTTGAACGAATTGGTACCGTCGCATACCGATTGCGACTGCCCGAGGAAATGAAAGGGATACACGATGTATTCCATATCTCGAATCTGCGTAAATGTTTAGCCGATGAATATCTCTCGATGCCGTTAAAAGATGTTGAAATTAATGAGAACTTAAAATTTGTTGAGCGCCCAATTCAAATCGAAGATTCAAAACTTAAGAAGCTCAAAAGACGAACTTTGAAAATAGTGAAAGTAAAATGGGATTCCCAACGAGGAGCCGAGTATACTTGGGAACTCGAGTCTGAAATGAGAAAGAAATACCCCCACTTATTCTAGTGAAGCAATCTCGAGGACGAGATTTATTTCAAGGTGGGGAGGATGTAATATCACGGGAATTTTGGGCCAAAAATGACAACTCTCCAAAGTTAAGGGACTAATCCTGCCAAATTCAAACTCCAAAGTTAAAAATGAAAAATCTGTTTTCTTCTCCAATTGCGCTACGCGATGGGGACAAGGGACAAGCCATCGCGTATCGCGATGGGGCTTGGTCAAACCTTCTGGAAGGGTCAACAGCGATACGCGATCGCTGGTTGGACCTACGTCATCGCGTATCGCGATGACTTGTCCCGACACCTCTGGCACAAGACTGCCACGCGTCCACACGTGGCACACCTCTCGCCACGTGTCCCGACATGTGGCAACATGTGGCACATCGTCCGCCACGTGTTAACACGTGGCACACCGTCTGCCACGTAGCAACAAGTGGCAGACCTACGTTGTGACTGTGCGTAGCTACATCGCGCTACGCGATGGGTGACTAGGAGCCTGTCGCGATAAGATCCAAGATCTTGCCTATAAATAGCAGGTCCGGGGTCTTCACAATTCACACCAAAATCCAGCATACAATCATCTCTCTACTCTCTCACTACACCTCGAAATTCGTGCCAACGATACACCTCGAAAACCGTGCCCCGATTCCTCGATAAACGTGCCATACCTCGATATTCGTACCACTCCCCGACAACGTTCCGATCAAGAAGGTGATCCCGTACCGACGTCCCGAGGATCATCTCGAAGTGCGTGCCGTGAAAAGTTGGTGTCTCGAGAAGCGTGCCGAAGTGAAGTGGCGATCAAAGCGAGTGTTGAAAAGATTAAGTGGCGTAGAAGTACTGCTCGAGTATCTTGGAAATATTAAGCCGAGGAAAGGTAAGGCTTACTACCCGACTAAAATAATAATAAAATATTATAAAGGCTTAATGCCCTAAGTCGGAATTATGCTCGATGTTTGTGGAAAGAAATTATATAACAAAGAAAAGAAAATAAAGAAATATGGAAGTGTGTATGTATATATATGTGTGTGAAATATATATAATTCTTTTTTATGAATATTATATAAGTAATAAAGGATATTCTTATATGATAAAAGAAAAAGAATACGTTTCTTAGAGAAGATGAAACGTCGGGTTTTTATAATAAACTAAAGGTTTATAAATATTACTTTTAAAACTAAAGGTTTTAAAGTAAAAGAAATGAACTAAAGGTTCATCGAGATAATAAGACTAAAGGTCTTAAGCCGGATTGTATATCCGACTAATAAAAGTTATACTCGTACTATAGGTGCGAGATAGCAAGAAAGATTACGCAAGGACGGTGTTGGAAACCGATCCCGATCAAAGGTGAATACGCCCTACTTTTACAAACTTGTTTTCAAATAAACAAACATGTTATGTGTAAAACTTTACATGAGACTAAGTGTCTCTAAAAACATTATTAATAAGAGTAAAAGCCTAGCCCTCAGGCTGTAGTATACGTTTGTCTGGATCCTTACATATGTGGAAAAATGCGGTAGGCACATCGCACCACGCCCGGTCACGACCTCCAGCCACGATGGGCCGAACAAAGTATGTTCGAGTGAGAATGACCTTGTGTATATTTATGGTACCTAAGTACGTCGGGACGCTGCGGTGTCTTGCTGGGGTGACCTAGGTAGAGGCTCGAGTTTATAATGATATTGTTGCTGACGTATGTTTATAACATTTTGAAGGTACCAAGATTAGAGCTAAAGGACGAAGGCTCAAGAATTCGATGGCTCGGATAATTTTGTTAAATGTTAATATAACTAAAATGGTGGTTTTGTAAACTTAAAACAAGTAAACACAAATGGAACTTGTTTCCATCATTTGTAATGTAAATATTTTATAACTTTGATCCTTATGTTTTAAAGTCTTCCGCTAATTAACCGTAACTCTGATTTATTTACAAATGTGGTACCAACTATCGAGTCACACACCTGGGCCTAAGATGGGGGTGTGACAATAATATTATTAATTAATCTCAATTTTCGTTTCATATATTTTATGTGATCATTTCTATGCAATTATACATTTCACCACCCTTGTAGTATTACATACTCATTTAAAACATTCATAATCAAGATCAAATATTTATGTACATGTCCCATGCAATTTACTAGAATTATTATTTAACTACAACTACTACTTTTATTATTTATAATTATTATTATTTATTTTTGTTATCATCATCTTTTCATATGTTACTTAACTAATAAAAACTAATGAATGTTTTAATTAAATATAATTTATTAAAAGAGTTAAACACTTTGAAAACCTTTTAAACCATTTTAATTTTTGTTATTAATTATATTAAATATGATTAATTTCAATAAATTCCATAAGACATATCAACTCCATATTTTCACTATAAAAGGAGGACACATCCTCCATTATTTTCACACCTCAATCCACTATTTTCTTAAGATTGAAAGCACTAAAAGTAAGTTTATGATTCCATGCATTTTATAGTTTTTGTTTTGATTTAATGTTGAATCTTCATAATTTATTCCTCACGATCATGTTACTTTTATCATTAAAATATTATATTTTGGTTTTAAGAATCATTATGATCATGGATATCCAAGATAAACACTTTGATTTTTCTAAATCTTGGATCAAATCTAGTTATTTTGCAAGAACAAGCATGAATATATATATATATATATATATATAAATCTTATGATTTGTTGATCATCATAAACTTATAAACTTTCTTTCAAATAAGATGATTTAGAAAAATTTCCTTTATTTAAAATATTTTACAATAGATATAATATATTTCATATCTTTAAATTAATAATTGAGTAAGTTAATTATTTTTTTATCTTATTTCAACATAAACTAATATTTATAATTTCTTTAAAAGAATTCATGCAAAACATTTAAGTTAATTAATTAGTAAATTAATTAATTATGTTACTAGAATAAAATAAAACATTTAATCATTAATTGTTATTAATATTGATATTTAATCTTATATTAACAAGTTATAATTATTTATCTACAAATCATCTTCAACTAATAAACATCAACTGATTTATATAAACTTTATATATTTTTGTTAAACTCATTAAAAATCCCAAGTCCTCATTTTCCATAAGTTAATAAAATAGATATTTCAATAATGCATAATTTCTAAAACTAATATTATTTAACTTTTATAATCCCGATAGTTAGTCTTTAAATTTTGTATTTCCTTTTTAATTATAGTTTGTGAGGTTCGATCGTTTCAATTTCCTTAAACGCGCTTTTGGTTATTATTTCAAGTTGTCTTCAATCTCAAAGGTGAGTCTCTCATACCCCCTTTTTACCTTTTTATTACTTTTGGGGGTAGCATATATATCCTATCCAAATTACAATTTCGTTTATTCATTATTTACAAACTACAATTCGCTACATGGACTTGTGTGTTTATTTGCTTACTTGCTCAAAGATTACGTGCTCATGGTTTCCTCATTAAGTATGATCATACGCCCCCTATGCACTCAGGACCTCGATGTTACGAGTGGTATAGGGAACCTCGATCCTAGTACGTTGGTTGTTACCAACAGAAAAGACACTTACTTGCGCTATTATCCGAGTACGTTGGTGCACAATCCCAACTGTAAAGGACCTTACTTGCTCATTTACGCTTGTTCATGGAATTGTAGATTTTTATGTATTTATATCAAAACTTGTGTGAACTCACCAACTATTCAGTTAGTTGACATTATTTTATATATATGCTACAGCCAGAACGATGAGAAGATATCATGAGAAGAAGACATTAGTACTTAGGCTGTATATAAATGGACAAGATGTTGATTGTTCTTGTATTATTTGTTACAAACTTGTGTACTTGATGTGTAAATCAATTAATGGTAATATTGTCACTTAATAGTGTCACATGTGTTTTGAGCAATCTTTACGTCACACTCGGGCGTATTCCACTTTAGCCGGGGTGTTACAGATTGGTATCAGAGCCGTGACTATAAGATAGGACATTAGACGTAGTGTTCTAGTTGGTTATAGTTTATTTGCTTAATTGTTTAGGTTGCATGATTAGAAATTATGTGAGCCTAATTTGATTGTTCAAATGCATATTATTTGGTTATTATTGATTTGTTTATGCCTCATGTATGCAAATACTATTATACTGATGATTCAATTACTTAAATTACACAAGCACACACAAGTCCAAGGCTTATGCCTAAAAATAAAAGATTTTTCCAACATTTTCAATTATTGATTTTCATTGTGGTGTTCCGATATTTATTATTCTTAAAGATGGTTATTTATGGCGGGTATGTAGTAACTGTAAGGGGGACATGCCTTTTTTCCGAAACTCTTGACACCAAGGTTATTGAAACTTAAGGATAAACAATGCGTATAAATCCCAATCAGATGCGGGACCCGGTTGCTTACCTGGAGAGTTTAGAAAGAGCATGAACTCTATTAAGCCAAAGCATACCACTTTCAACGCCATATGAATCACAACTTTAAGTTTTCAAACGCGACCATGTTCTCTTTGTGAAAAGGATATGGTTGCACTCCTCTATGTTTTACAATGTGTTTTAACTGGAAGTCCGTACACGAATACCCAGCTTTCGGTTCGATTTAATTACGCATTTTTATACGAGAATAGATAAGTTTTTTTTTTAAAATAAAAAAAAATTTGTGACACGTTTTCTTTATTTATACGCTCATTTATGGCTTAAACTTTTAAAAGTTTGCAAAGTAATAACCTAATTTCAAACGATTCCTTTGTTATTTTACTATTATGTGTTAGAAGTGAAAATTTAAAAAGTCATGGTGGTTTATGAGGATTCGATTTTTAATTCGATTTCACTCATTTATTGTTAAGTTTAATACTTTTTCCATATGATTATTCAATAATTTATGAGGTTTTCGTTTATTGAAAGGTGAAAACTCAAGAGGTTTCATGGGAATTCCAATTTCGATTTCAAATTTGTTTCATGCGATTTCTTTTCTTTACTTGTTTTCACTGATGTATCTATTAGTCGTTTTCATACTTACGTCCCAAGTCACGCAAATTCTTCATGTTTCGTATCGTGCCTTCTCGTTTTCTTAGTTGTCGCACTCAACCGGCGAAATGACCATCCAAGTTATCAAGTAAATGGCCTCCGCGATCCCGATCACCCCACGTTTGACCGCACCTACCTTCATCGCTATAGTTAATTCAAATTCAAATTCAAACCCAGCACTATTCTTCGAACGCAAACTAAACCCAACCGAATGGCCTCACGCTGAAACACACCCTTTATACAGTATGTGTAAATTCCACCACTTTACTTCCCCGAAACGTTGATATGCTTCAATCCGTGGTAGATTCAGTTACCACTTATTGCTAAGACCTACCCAAACTCAACGCCCCCATCTGCAAGACCTGTACCTAACAATTTGTCTCAATCACTTGTTTAACGTCATGCTTCAAGCCTACTAACATTGTGGTGACCTTAGCACACTCGCCATACTTTGGAAGGCCTAACTTGTTTCCGTCATGCAATATCCTAACCCCGCATCCTTTGTCAACCTTATGCGATTTTTCGGTTTCAATACTTAGATTTTTTTTACAAAACTCATCAAACTTGTTTATATTTTCTTTTGCATAGTTTTATAAATTTAATTCTTTTTACTAACGCCTCGCGCCTAATCCCAAATCCTTAGTTATTTTAACCTTCAGTCAAATGGATTTTCTTTAAAAAGAATTTATTAACTCTATTATTCTTATTGTTATTATTATTATTATCATTATTAAAATTACCATCATTATTAATGTTACTACTACTATTGTTATTAGTACCATCACCATCATCATCATTATTATTACGGTAATTATCAATATGGTTATTATTAATTTTTATTATTATTATTATTGTTAATATTTTTATTATTATCGTTATTAGTAATATCATTATTACTAGTATCATCGTCACTACTATTAATATAATAATATTTAAAGTAAAATATTTGCTTTAAACAAGTTTTGAGCCCTTTTGAAACTATTTTTCATTCAATAATATTTTTATGATTAGTAATATTATTACTACTAGTATTATTATCACCACTAATAATAATGTAATTATTATTTCAAACCATATTTAAAGTAAATTTTTGGTTCAAAACAAGTTTTAAGCCCCTTTTAGGCTATATTTCATTCAACAAGTCAGG
>NW_027502569.1:0-48625 GCF_021521415.1 Bidens hawaiensis | reverse complement strand
GGTCGATAACAGGCCGATAGCCACTAAACCCATCACATGAACCTAAAGGATATCCATCCAAGAGGTCAAGGAGATGGGAAGGAGGCAAAGATTGGACTCCCTCATCAACAGAGGTAAGTCTAGAGGTCCCAACTCTAAACATACCTGAAGAACCGGCCAAGGACGAGGGAGTCGCTGACGCCGAGTGTGACACTGTAGAGGCCACTGAGGTAGAGACCATCGGAGATGAACTCATTTGAGATGAACTCATAACCGTGGTAGATGCTGCGGATGAGCTCACAGAAAAAGTCACCGCCGGTCCGGTGAATGATGTAGTAAAGATGGCACTGACGGCCGGCGGAGAAGCTGAACTGCTCAACGCAGCAATGAAAGTGGACGCCATCGTCGGCACAGCAGCCATGACAGATGACGTCATAACCGGAACAGTCGCTTCAACAGTATAAGCAACTGAACTAGTACCAGAAACAGGCGCAGCCGCCTGGGTCATCGCCTCGGATAGGTTGACCAAACCTATCGTCGTGGGTCCTGAACCACTTCCTCCCGCACCGCTCTCAAAAGCAGATAAGTCCACTCCTGCATAAAGAAAAACCAAAGATATAAAAAACAAAGGCGGAAGGAATGCGGAAAAGGTAAACAAAAAGTATACTTACTAGTTTTCTTGATCTTGAAAGCCCTGACAGGCGGAGATGGACCCGATGAAACTGGCCTCTTCACGCCAGTTATCTTCGCAATGGTCTCGTCACCACCACCAAAGTTCCCCGCCGCCTCCACTTTCAGTCTCAGAATCAGACTGATTCCCCAGGTCAACGAAGGTAGCAGCCTTCGTTTTGCCCTTCACGCCAGCCGCCTTCTTTTTCCTCACAATAAAAGGCCCATCTGCGGATCCCTCATCAGAAGATGACAAGATCAGAGGAATTCCAGCAGAAGTTTGAGCATGAAGAGGACGAGGATTAAAGAACTCCTTACCTGGCCGAGTGGCGCTTAAAATCTCGTGGCCTGGCGGGTAGACCTCTACGAATCTATCCGCAGTCTGCTCCAAAAGGGGCAACTCGTTCTCATCAAGGTCACGAGTACCCAACCGCGCGGGACCACCAGTCTCCCGCGGGTGCAAGAGCGACTGTAAGTTGTTCCCTTCTGAAATAAAAACGATAAAAATGTTAGAAGGAAATCCTAAACCAACACAAAAGACGGAGCATACCATAAGGAATATAGTTCAAACCGTATTCAAGAACGATGGGTATTTGCGGCGCCCCAGACCCGGCATCCTTCCACACGCGGCTCATCCCAAGCATGACCATCCCAGACTCCGCGAAGCGATAAACAGGAGTCCGAATCTGGGAAATCTTGGTGAACCATTCCGTCTCCTGGTAATTGGAGGCGGGGAAGGTTGGGAAGTGCCCTCCCATTCTTGAACGTCATCGCGATGGGAACGACACGAGCGGAAATGTAGAAAAACTCCCGCTTCCAAGAACGAAGACTACGCTCAGTAGCGCAGATCTTCAAACCCTTGATCCGAGTGATAAGGGTATACCAACCCTGGATGCACCTCCAAGTATAGAAGGTCATCAGGCGGTCGACTCGAGGCTCGATACCCAAAATACGGCACACCCATTCGAAATGGCGAACTTTGGCAATTGCCATTGGGTGCACCTCTGTCAGATGAACACCGTGTTTCTCCAAAACACGGTATACGAACTTCGTTAATGGGAATCTTAGATTCCCATATAGGAAGAACGAAGCGTAAACCCCTATCTTGCCCTTAGGGGCATCGTACACCGTCTGGTGGGCCTCCGGGAACTCTGGCTCATAGGGCTCCAGCATGAACTTCTTGACGATGTAATGGTATATATCGACAGAATGAGTACACTGACACTCGCCAGCAGTACTCTTATCGTCCTTATCGGACGTGGACGTCGGGTTCTCGAGATAAACGTCGGACTCCTCGACGTTAACCTCCGGGTCATGAGTAGAAGAAGACATTTTTTAAATGTTAAAGATGAAAGAAAGCGGTTTCAGGAGAATGCTCACCGGAAAAGATGAGTATTCGCCGGAAATCGCTTAAAAGGAAAAGGAGAGTGAAGTGAAGATAATGGACGAAATGCACCCTCTCCTCCTTATATACTCATCGCAATGAATGCGATGAATTTAATGCGGATGAGAGAGAAAGTGCAGGCGCAATGACACGGCGACACGTGTGGATAAAGCAAGCTGGCAACAGGTGTCGGAATGGCGCGTGTCATGAAACTCGCGCCCACGCGCCTGAAAAAGCGTTCAGATTGACCACATGCTGTCACGTCGTCATAACTCCCTACACGTCCTGAAACCGTCAGAAGACGCCAACGTCCTTTCAACCGTTTGGACTGTCCTTATCCTTTCACCAACCCTTCGAATTTCAAAAAGATTCAAAAACAAGAGGGAATATACCCCCTTACCTTGGAAAGAAAGAAACCATAAGACAAGTGCGGGTACAGTGTCAAGGCGAAACCCTTCACATACTTAGCACTTGCAGGGAATTGAACCCAAGATGGATCTTATGGGTCATGCTTGCGAAAAGGGAAATAACACCCCCACATAGCGGGAACGTTGAGAACTAGATTGTTTGAAGCTTTAAGGTGGAATTGGTTGTTTAACATAACTGATCACTGTGTCTAAAACTACCAATACCCCGTGAAGAATCTACACAAGTGAAACTCAACGCTCCCGACTTGCGGAAAGGTTACACACCTACCCGCATCATACCCAAAGATCGGGCAGAAAGAGTCGGGAATTTTCTGCAAGTGACATTAGGAAAACACGGGAAGAATCCCCACGGAGAACCTTAAAAAACGAAAACCCCTTTAAAACCCCTTGCTTAAAGTCCAAAAGTTCACCTCATTAACAATTCATGAGAAGAACAATGGACTGGGGGGACTTGAAGAGGTAGGTCCCCGTAAAGCCCAGTTGGACCCGCAAGACTCACCTTGAAGAGGTACGTCTGCGCAAAGACCAACTGGATCCGCAGGACCCACCATGCTCAAAGAGATGAAGACCTTACACGCAGTAAGCCAGCTGTTCCCGCAGGAAAGCCTCCCTTGGTACAGTACCCTGTCTGTTCCCGCAGCTGTGGGTACAAGCCAAGAAGGAAGGCTACCCGCACTAACAGTAAGGCTACACGCATAAGGCACTAACTCTTATACTTCAGTAATGTCACCTGAAGAAGGAATGAGCAGGGCAGGAATGTTCCCGCCCAAAAGAGCCAGTTCGTACGCTTCTAGAAGATCTTTTGTACTATACCTACCAAGGTTTGGACAAATAGACAAGATCTGACAAAAGCAACCCATGAACCAATCACAGGGTGACAGCTCACCGACAATAGTACGAGGAGGAGCACGCTCCAGTACAAAATGTCACTATCAGCGGCTGCCTACCCACCAACTCCCATCGTGGCACGAACGTAGCCCATAGTTGGTGGAAAAGGAATATTATATACAGCTGGCCGTACCTGCTTGGAAACCTACCTTTGGCTATAAATACTCCAACACCTTGGAACGGTATCATCATCTTCTCTCTGGCTATTTCTCTCTATATACACTTATATTCAGAGCAACCTAGTCTGATTCTCACGCCGGAGGGTGGTCACAAGGAGGAACCCCCCCCCCCCCTTCTCAGTGACGAGCTTACGGTGTCTGTTTTGCAGGTTGAGAAGAATAACCATCTTTGCCGGACCTAACCCTCGTGGGAAACATCTACTTAACCCTAAGATTATCCTTAATCTGCCGGGGTCATTTAGTGTTTCTTCAGAAATGTAAACATATAAAGTGACGATGATATAGAAATTAAAGAATAAATGTGACAAACAGAAAACAGACACAATTTCGAAAATAAGCGCTTATGAAATCAAATTTCAAGTTTTAGGTGTCATTTGGAAGAAATTTCAGACATATGTATTATAAAATATAAACTAGTCGTGACGAGTAGTTTGTAGAACAAATTAAAACTTGTCACATGTCCTTAAACTAGCCGTAACGAACACGTTCACTAATCATTTACTCGTCACGACTAAATAAGTTTCATGCTTCGTAATCAATAATCACAAGTAATTCATAAGTCATTTAGTCACGATGAGTAGATTGCAAGGTTAAACTAGTCGCGACGAGTTAACTACTAATAAACTACTCGTGTAAGGAATGCAAACCGGGTAAACTAGTCGTCGCGACGAAAGGACTTATGAATTACTCATGGGCGTTGATTACGAGACATGAAACTTATTTAGCCGTGACGAGGAAATAAGTAGTGAACCAGTTTGTTATGGTTAGTTTAAGGGCACACGACAAGTTATAATTGTTCTACAAACTACTCGTATGTTATCATAAATTCATAATATACTCTTCACAACTAGTTTATAATATTTATTTATGAAATTTCTTACAAATAACATCAAAAATTTGAAATTCGTTTTTATAAACGTTTATTTTTAAAATTTTCCCCATAAAAGATGTATCTTTAAAGGGTCAAATAATCCGATTACAAAGCATTGTTTGAAGTGTTTTTTCGTATTCCGTTTTCAATACTCTAGAAGACTGAAGACTTGGAAGGATGTCTTGACCGAACACATTCTGATTGACTAAAGACGTAGAAAAGGTGTTGCATGTCTTTTCGGTGAGTATTGACTTTGACAAACTAACTAAACTTGTTCAATATTTATTGTTATTATTCGTTGGAAAATCGAAGAGGAAACCAACCAAATAAAGGAAGTCGATGGAATATTCACAAATATTACTTTTGTTACGTGAAATTCTAACCCGTCATTTTACCAACTTATTAGTTGAACCGGTCCGGATGATATTATAATGAACTTAAATATTTAATAACTATAAATATAAGGGAAAATTCTCAAAATGTCCCACTCGTAAGAGAGATTCTAGATATGTACCTTAAAAATTCAAATTCCCTCTTTGTCCCTTTATTAACTCGTCTTCGGCTCTACGTTAGGAAATCGAGACAATATGTTTTGTAACTCGCCGCCTCCCCTCCATATTAGCTCATAATCCATCGCCTCCCCACCATGTTAGCTCAAAACTTATCTCCCCCGCTCCATGTTAGCTCAAAACTCGTCGCCTCCACCCTATATTAGCTAAAAAATTAAATCTAATATATCTTGTTATTTAAAAATCATATCTAAGAAAGATACACATAAAATAATTTGATGGTATACATGACTTTTCTAAATCATATTATTATTCAAAATTCAACATACAAGAACTTAAAAACCAAGAAAATTTAAAATATTCAAATATTTTTTAACTAAGTTTTGGATCCATGTTTTTAGTAAAGATAAGGTAGATTTAATTTTTTAGTTAACATAGAGTTGAGACGACGAGTTTTGAGCTAACATTGAGCGGATGCGATGGGTTTTGAGCTAACATGGCGGGGAGTCGACGGGTTATGAGCTAATATGGAGGGGAGGCGACGAGTTAAGAACATACCGTCCCGATTTCCCAACGTAGAGCCGAAGACGAGTTAATAAAGGGACAAAAAAGGAATTTGAATTTTAGAGGGACATATTTGGAAGGGAAAATTCTCATAATGGTCCATTTATAGAATGTGTTTCCAAGATTATCCCCACTAATTCAAGTTTCCAACTTTGTCCCGTTGGTATCTCGTCACCAACGACATGATAACGAACACCGACGATGCGTTACTGAAACAAAAAGGATAACGAAACGTGGCCAGAATAGATCGTCGACGATGTGTTCTTCAGCTCATTTAATCATAGACGATGTGTTCTTGTTAGCGACGACGACGTCAACGACGGGCTGCCATACCTGACACCCGTGTTCAAATCGCCGGCGACGACCTTCCGGATCTCATGGTCGGCGACTTGTTAGGTTAACATAGGGTTGACGATGCGTTATGTTGCTAATGTAGGGTAGCGGTGATGCGTTATGTTGCTAAAGTAGGGTAGTGGCGATGCATTTTGTTGCTAACGTAGGGTAGCGGCGATGTGTTATCCACTAACGCATCGTGGAACCCCTGTTTTAAACCTATTCCGGCCACGTTTCGTTATCCTATTTGTTTCAGTAACGCATCGTTGGTGTTCGCTATCATGTCGTCGGCGACGGGATACCAAAGGAACAAAATTGAAAACTTGAATTAGTGGGGATAATCTTGGAAACACATTCTATAAATGGGCCATTATTGGATTTTTCCCTAAAAAAATGATAATTTGGTTAACCGGTTCCACCAGTTTCTACCAAAACCAGTTAGAAAAAAAGCGATTTATGAGAGGTCGTTTGGTTCACGGGAAGGAATTGGAATTTTCCAATGGAAGATGGGATTGGAATTAGTTCCAACGAAAAACCTTAACGTGTTGAGTTCATAAAATTGATAAATGAATTTGAGTTCAAGAAAAATTTCTAATGAAATCGGAATTTGATGGAATTGGAATTAGCTCCAATGAAAAACCTTAATGTGTTTTGTTTTTAAAATTGTCAAAAGGAATTTGAGTTCAAGAAAAACTAATTTACATAATTACCCTTGTAAAATTGTTTTTAAATGAGAATAAAGGATTGGAGTGGACTATGCGTACTGGGCGACAATCGAAGGCGAAATTTGGACGAGGAGGGCTACAACAGCCCCCCCCCCCCCGAATGTGGGGCGAGAAACCTTTGTTGACGGTTTTGTTTGGAAAATAATAATAAAATATTATTATTACCGTTACCAACGGTCAAATATTAAAAAAAATAACAAATTTAATTTAAACCCATATCCACGAAAAGATTGTCGTGTAACTCGCCGCTACCATGAGAGAAACCAACGAACAACACGAAAAGATTGCCGCTATGTTGAAGTTGCGGGAAATGAGTAAAGAATACGAATCCCTCAAAGCGGCTGAGTTACACGAAGAGACCGCATTGTTGCAACGACGACGAGTTGAAAAAAATGCGCGAATATCATGGATATTAGTTTTTTTTTTTGTTATGTATTTTTTTTAATGTTTCTTTTTTATTTTAATGTATTTTTTTTAATTATTTAATTTAATGGTTTTTATTTGTTTAATTTAATTATTAAAAAAACTAATAGAAAATGATGACGTGGCGCTGGAGTGGGCTACAAGACCAAAAACAAATTCCTACCATTTTTAACTGGTCATCACATGTCAAAATTTACCTAATTTATAGCCCTTTCCCTGCACATTGCAAAAAAAAAAAATAGAAATCTTTCACCACATGGAAGGGTTGGTGTAATCCTTGTTGAGGAAATTTGATGGAAAACTTCTCTCTTTTATTCTCCATTTAACCAACCAAAGACATTTCATCAAGGAATTTAAAATTCAATTACATTAAATTGCCATAAATTCCAGCCAACCAAATCCCTAATATATAATTGAAAAAAGTAAACGCCTCAACACCGGTATGACTCTTGATTTAATAAGTAGTTAAACCTTTTGAAGTAATAGTTTAACTAGTATAATAGACATGTATTTAACAAACAGTTAAATCCTTAGGTTATAGGGTATACTCTAATCCCTATATGGGTTAACATGACATGACACTTTAAAGATAGATTAAACCACTCCTCACTTGTGTTAAGTGTGTTAAAATGGCCCATGGATTATGCTTCTAACGGGTTAAAAGGAACAATATGCATTAAATATGTATTAATTACTAATTGATTTGTTATTATTTATTTTGGTAATTAAACTAAATGTTTGATTTTAAATTAAATATTAATAGGAGAGAGATAGAGTTAAATGAGCTAAACTGTTTTCTTTGGATGACATGGAGTGAAATAGAAAAAAAATAATGATGTGAAGCTGATTTAGAATTAAGATTGGTTAGAGTATACCTCGTAGATAGCCTTAGAGGTAACCTTTTCTCTTTTCTTTCCTTTTTACTTATAAAATTACATAAAGATCAAGCTAATACAACTTCAAAGTAATCGCTTTGAAAAAAATGCATCGCTAACAACCTCCTCGTTGTTGCAGTCTCCTTTTCTTCTAGATGTATGTTTAAAAAAAGCAAATTTGAGGTGTGGTGATGCTTAATTTATGTTTTGATCGATATCTGCCGAAACTAAGGTTTTCAGATTTCAGCAAATAAAAAATTGGAGATTCAAGAAGTGGCAAGATCTAACAAAACATTTTAATTAGTATCTTCAACCCAAGTTTTAGCTGTGGTTTTTGTTTGTTACTAAATCAAGATTTCCAAAGGACCTTTTTGTCAATGGGTTTGTATGGAAGGTTAGAGATTTAATTATATAGGTTACTCTATTTAGGGTGGTGGTGGTGGTGGTGGTGGTGGTGTGAGTGTGACATGTGTTGGTAATTGCAATTATAAATGTGAGTTACTCAGGTAATGGTAATGTCAAGATCAGTATATTAGGCTATCCTGTGTGGATCTCGGTTTGCCGCTCAACGGCTGACGTGGCGAGCGGTGTCAGCGGCAAACACCGCCCCGGTGTCATCGGTATCGCCCAGCGGCGAAGTTAGCGTTGATATTTCACCGCTTAAAGCTTTAGATCTTGTTTCTTTTTTTCTTTCTTTTTAATAAATCAGAGCACCGAAATTGGGGGCTTTGGTGAAGATCCAAAGGAATGCTTGAAAGAAGAAGAAGAAGAAGATGATGATGATGATGATGATGATGATGGGGAAGAGAGCTGTGGGAAGTTTGAGAAGGAGAAGATGGGATAGGTATATCTATATTTTTGTTATTGATCTGTATCTATCTATAGTTTTATTAATATATTTGTTTTTTATTTAATATTTAAATGTATGTATTTTCTATTATAGTTATTAAATTTGACGTTTTTTTTCATTTAATTTATTAAATGTAATTTTACAGTTTTAAATATATCAAAATATTTTGTTTTTTAAAAATATAATTAAATTAATTTTAGTTATATTAAACTAGTCTTTTATATACATATATATTATTTTATTTAAAAATGTATGAAAATGGTAAATTGATGACCATGATATTATGGAAGAGAGTTGAGTAAAGTGAGGTATGATGTGGCGCTGACGTGTCATTGTTAAGTGAAAGGTATTATATAGATTTGATTGATTTGTTTTAAACACACTTAGTATTCTTGTAGTCTTTATGTTGTGCTTTAGGCACATATGTTATTATTTTATTATAACGGGAAGTGAAAGAGAAAGTATAATGAAACTAGAACTTACTCAGCAATGCTAACTTTTGTGTGCACGTTAAGTTGACATGTAAGCTCAAGGAAAAATAAGAAACGGTTGGCATTTGGACGGGTTAACCAGTGCTGAAGATTGGCATCCAGTTAAGTTTAACTTTGTTTAAGGTTACTTTAAGACATGGTATTCTTATGATTTTCAAGTTTGACTTCGTGTAAGTTTTTCTGTTGCTAGTATGTTATAATGGAATTTTAATAACAATACTGCAATAGTAAACCCATCCTCTGGATATCCCAGAAGCAAATCGCTACCACTTATTCATCTTTACCCAACGTCTTCCTTTGATTGTGCAGTTGCTTAATCTGAAAAGGGTGTTCTTTTTCTACCTTCCAGCTACTTCTTTGTTCAATTTGCGTTTGGAACTGACAGTTTTATTTTTGGTTTTTTTTTGTCGATTTCTAGATATTTAAGTTCTGAATCATATTCGGAGCATAATATGGAGTTTTTGAAGGCTAATTGGATTCTTTTTAATTAGTTTGGAATTGAAAGATATAAGGTACAGATCACTCGCAATTGAAATATTCACTAATCATATTTGATATTTGCTATAATTTTGTACTCTACGTACTCTAAATTCGTTGTGCTCTTAATAGATGGTGTAAATATCTGGGTTGGTTCAAATTAGTTTTCTCACTTTTTGTCTATTTACGGTACTAACATCCTTGGTTGTTGATATGTCGATAAATGTAGATCAGGTCTTGTGTTATATTATCAATTGTTTCATGTTTGGGTAGTTGATATGACCATTAAGCATGTATGTATGTGTAAAGCTAATGAAATGATATTAGTTTGGTGCTTTTCAATGTGTGGACTGATTCCCAATTTACGGTTGGTAACTCTGTATTGATCTTTATGATTATTGTTATAGGAAGGAAGGATTGATGAAGATGGGCATTTACAATGATCTTATCACGGGTGGTCTTTTAATGGATGCGGGTTGCATCATCTGATGGACCGGAAGCTTGAGCTGTTTCGAGAGCTTTTGCTACCAGGTTCCCAACACTGGTGTCTTGAGGTTTGTTGTTTGTTTGGCCTGATAAAATTGGTTTGGAATGAGCGCATGCCACCAAGCGTCCAATGTAATCATTCATATCTTTTAGTGTAATAACAATAGTTTATATAATTGATTAATTAATCTTGAATATTCATTGGTCAAATGTTAATTTAATACTCAGTCCTTTCAAAATTTAAATGGTCTAACGACTAACATATTCACGATAGATGATAGCTATTCTAAAACTTGAGATCCTTCCTTTTAAGAAAGTGTTAATACCTTTTACCATGTTATAGACATTGGCTAAAGAAACTACATTAATATCAATATTGTCTTTTGAGATAAAATGATTTAGCAGGTTTTGTGCATTAAATATACACGTTTGAGAGCTTTCATATTTTAGAATAACGATTAGGGGTGTAAACCAGTCTAGCCTGGCTCGTTTAACTAAAGAGAGCTTTGAGCTCAGCTCATGAGTAATTTTTCAAGCTCATTCTCAACTCGTTTATTATTTACTTTCTTTTTAACTGTTTCTTAAATTTTATGGTGCAATGTATTTATAATTTAACAATAGACATGCCATCACTGATTATTCATGTGGCATTTAAATATATTTCATTAATATTATTTTCTGTTTTTTTAAGATTGTTTTGTATAATATATGATGACCATTGAAGTTACTTTTCGGGATTTTGTTATATTTTCGATTAGCATCATATGTACCTGCAAGTTTATTTGTGGTTTTTAGTTACCGACTGATTATAAAATCATGATTATGATAAGATCAAGTGGTGTATGAGAGAAAGACGGAGCCCGACAAAATGCACTGCAAAGGTAGAGAAGGCAACAAAAGATGCAAATTGGGCCCCAATTGAACAAATTGATTGTAAATTGCTTGATCAATAAACAGGTAATTGTTAATTGTATTTTATGTCCAATTACATGTATATTTGAAGGGTGATCCCGACCTGTTTTCTAAGGGAACACAACGGGTCAAGGATTTGAATGAATATCTTGACAAGGTATTTATAGTTCTAGATATGTGTTCATATTTCATTTGATTCGTTATATATAACTGTTTTGCATTATTATGGGAAACATGTCAGAAACCGGTCGTCATGTTGGTTAAAATCTGAGTACGTGATGAAACTAAGAACCTATCGGGTTAAAAGACGGGTATGCTCATCAAGAAGTGACCATGGTTGAAATCAATTCAATGAAATTGTAAGTTTCCTTTTCTTGACTTTACGAATGCTTATTTTGTTTCATACTTTCATTGACAATAAAATATGTTGAACTTAAAAGTGACAGCTGGTTTAAACTACGAGCCGAACAAGACCGAAAATGAAGAAAACTGAATTTTAAAACTTAAATAAGTAGAAACTGAAATGAAACGAAAAATTGTAAAAATCTAAACCGACTTGAAACCGAAATAAAAAAACTGAATAAACTGAATAAGAACTGTAACGAAACTAAAATACTGAAACCAAAACTAAAAACCGAATAAACTGAGACCAACCCATAACGAAAATTCCGAATCCAAAAGACGAAAAAATAAAATAAAACCAACAAGTGAACATATCTAACCGAAAACCAATAAAACAGTACTAAAAAACTGAAAAAACTTTAACCAAAGCTAAACAAAAATCAAAACTGGTTGGATTTACATATAGGTTGTGTCAAAATGCGTCATTTTTTATTCAACTACAGTTGATCAAATTGTTGTAACTAGACGACCAAAAAAGTGAGTCAAAACAGGCAACTTTTGTGTGGGTTCATAGGGGTTGGATTGGGTTAGTCAAACACTTATCATATATTAGTCAGCAAGTCGGGCAAGTTAGGTAACCAGTAAATATGGGTCTGTATAAACAAGTAACTTCTGATGTCGCATGAAATGAGTAGACCGATTGTAATTTCTTTAATGTTTACAACTGTTTAGTTTACTTTTAATCAAAAAGCACGCATCAGGCTTACACAAATCGCATCAGTTTTGTTTTCAGTTGCATGCACTAGGCTTACACAAATCGCCTACGCGTCATTGTTTGACGACTCTTTATCTTGGATATCGCCAATATGATATTACACTTTAGTGGTTCAAACTTCCAACTGATAGTTTGAATTCTGAGGGATTATATTTGGCATAATGGCCTAGGGAAATTAAGGGCAAAATGGGCATTGAAATATTATGGTTAGGCTGGTATTACAAGTTAGAAAAGGTGTCAAAGAATTATGGCTAAGGGCTTGCACTTCTGTAAGTTTTTTATTGCAGTTGATAGTAGGAACAATATTGGAATATTGAAAGATTTAATAAAAGTCAAATGGGCAGAGCCGAAACCAAAGTCAAAAGTCAATTGGTTTGCATAATCCGGTTTCAAAGTATGTAAAATGTAGAGTTAAATATTCTTTTTTTTTTAAAATAAATGCTCTAGCTTAAGAGTTTTACAAGCTGAGCTTGACCTCAGTTTTTCAGCTCGTTAAGTTAAACAAGTTGAGTCCATTGAAACAAGTTAAACAATTTGGAAGAAATATTGATGAGGTTTACCTTCGAATGGAATTGATTTTTCAAAGTGTAAATTTACAACGGAAAAACCATCATTGATGCTACATTTTGTGAACATGACACCAAATAAGTAATTATGGTCATATTTGAAGTCAAGGTTAACACTTTGTTTGACTCTCAAAAGTTAAAGAAATTTTAGTATACAACTTTTTGTTGGCTGTGATGCCAAAACTGCATTGCTGACTGCTAATCCTATTTTTGCATAGTTAGCTTTACTCTTTCAACATGAATATTTTTTTTATCTTTTCATAAAAGTTGCTTTAAAGATATGTTTCTTTCGGTAATTTGGGTGTTCGGTTGTTCGTGTAGATTACCTAACATTGCGTAAGGCCTTCATCATGGTATGCCAAATTTTGACATAACTAATCAATATTATACACTTGATATGTCACCCTATATGTACATTGAACACATGTATGTTTTTTAATTGAGCCGAGCTCGAGATTAGACAAGCGCAGTCTCAGCTCTTCTGCTCTTTTACACCTTCAACCATAAGGCATTGTAACTTAATAAACATGATTAAGGCATGGTAACTTGTTGCATCTAAAAGAGGTTTTAGCCTAATCGAACCAGTTTCAACATGGTCAAAAACAACCGAACTGGTTTCAATCTGGTCAAACGTGAACCAAACAGGTTTTAAACCGATTAAACCATAGCATTAATCTTTCTAAAACTGGTTTAGATTATGAAAATGTAGTTTTGTTTTAAATGGTACATAATTAGATTATCATGTTTAGATATTCTATTGGAGTTATGTTTGATGAATTATTTATTTTATATATATTTTTATTTGTTGTATATTAGTATGGAGCTGACCTGAAGGTATCCGGTCACAGGATTTCAACATTTTTGTTTACATGTTTGGCATATGAGCTGCTTCATGCCTTCCTGAGTCTGGTAATGTCAGATGTTACTATTTATAAATCATTAGCTGAAAAACATGTGTTCAGAACACCATTTAAGGTTCAAGTTTATTCTTTGTTATATTTATTTACAAAATCATATTAACATTGTTAGTTCATAATAGATGGTCTTTCCTTTATTTAGGATCTTGCAACAATCGATTCTATCTTATTGAGAGAGCTTCCCCCAACCGCCGCTAAAGATTATGGACGTTTTGGTGTTGTTGAGAAGACCGTGGAAGAAGAGTTTATTTGGTTTGAGCGTTGTTGGGTTTTAATTAAGCATCGACGTATAGGATGGTACTTCATCTGTTTGTTGATCACGTTTTAAATTATTAACTTTAAAAAAGTTATGTCATTGTAGAATCTACTTTTAGTGGCAAGGCAATATGTAAGGATAACTTGGTAAACTTTTACAAGTTCTTGCCATAAGGTGGTATTATTTCTTATTTCAATGCATATTTTATAAGCCATTTTATAGCTTGCCTTTTGAAAGTTAAACTTTCACAATAAAAAAGTTTGAATAATTTTATAAGGTGGTCGGTATTAAATTTGCAATTTTCATTTGGACATAACTAGATTGTCGCAAGTTATACTTGGATCCCGCCGCATTGCGCGGGTTACCTACTAGTACATACATATAAATATATATATATATATCTATAATATATATAAACGAAGACATAAAAATCCTACGTGTCGTGATGTGATCGTTTCCCTCTTTTTGAAGTCACCAGATTTGCTTGATTTCTAAATGGAGGATTCTCATGCATTTAACCCTAATTCATGGGTATGGGTCTTATCAAATCCATATATTCCTTAAACAGGTTATAACATCTCATTAAATTAAAAAGTTTTCTCATCAAATTATTGATGTAAAAATCCTATAAAATACGATATACTAAAAACTAATATCTTATTTATTTTAAATAATATATATATATATATATATATATATATATATTATTTAAATTAAAAAACTAATTTTATAGTAAAAAATAAACGGGTCTTGGGTCTCATCAAAACCATATAGCTTTTAAACCGGGTTATAACATCTCATTTATTTGTGAAACAATTTATCATCAACCCATAAGTATATTATTAACTTTCATACAATAAAAAAATATAAATTCAAAAAATAAATAAATATTAGAACAAACAATATAAAACAACCCCCGAAATACGGGGGATAAAACTAGTGTGTGTGTGTGTGTGTGTATATATATATATATATATATATGGGCGCCAATGGGCATTAAATGTAACGATTCCGGCAAATTCAGGTATACCCTAGCCGGAATATACCATTTATGTGTTATTTAATACTGAATATATGAATTATAATGTGTTTATACGAGTATATAAGATTCACAGTACGAATTATACTCGAATGTACAGCTAGTCGTATTGGAATTACGATTAACCGATGAACGGTTATTGAAACCCGAACGAATCGGGGATTACATTATAGACGAAATATATGATGTTTAGTAAGGTTTACGAAGTATTAAAGCTTCGGGATAAGTGAATTATAGCACAGAAAAATGATTTCGATTTAATGGTACGTCGGTACGTTAAACGAAACCTTTAATATCAAACCAAGCAAGAGACGATCGATCAAGCCGAAAAAGATGCACAATTACCGACAATATGATGTGTTAAGTCAATAAATGTCATGGTTTAAGTTTTTAAAGTTTTTAAATCGGTTTTATATAAATTTTATTTTTAAGCCGAAAAACGACCGTTTTGGCCTCGTTTTGAGCGGAATTAAACGTTTAACCGAAAAACGAACTGGACCAGATTATCCACAACATTATCCGGATTACGCAATCCGAATGTGTGGCCAAGATTTGAGATGTGGGCCCCACCCCACACCATAACATGGACCGATCGGTCCACTTGATACACTTTAACATATCATTTTCTTTTTTTAACATCTCAACTCTCCAAATCCTCTCAACCCTACATACATTCAACCAAAAACCTTTGATTTCTAACAAGATTCACAAGGTATAAACATGGTTTTAATGGTTGATTCATAGTTTTAACTCCATAATCTTGAGAAAATGAGGTTTCAAGTGGAAAATGGGTGAAAACCCGAGATGAAACCGATTCTTGCATGATCAAGTGATGTATACAAGTTATACAAGGGATCTTGGTCCAAGAAAGGAGTTAAAAGAGTCAAAAACGAATTTTTACGGTTAAAATCTTTGTTTTGATGTCTTAACCGAAACCATGAAAGAAATGGCTTGATTGTGGGTGTAACTTGCTTGGTGTGGTGTTATTGTGCTTTTAGGTGTTATATCTAGTTGCTAGCAAAGGCTAGAAAGCAAGATCTTGGCGATCTAAAGCTAGAAACACAAGGTAGTTCGGTTTTTCGTATGATTTATATGATTTGGACAGATTGTGATAGACTTAGAGTTGGGTCATGAAATTTCACAGAGATGATCTACACATGAAAATATGAGATCTGTGAAATTTTGGTAATTTTTGGATAAATGATGAATATTTGGTGAATTTAATGCTCGGTTTTGGCTAAAAATGGTGAAAAATATCTAAACATCATGAAACATTCTGGAAAAGTTCAGATAAGTTTCTTATAACATATAAAAGTCACACACAAAATTTCAGGTCCATTGGAGGAGTCTAAGTAGGCTTTTCGGTAAAACGAGTTCTAGGGTTTTCTAGCTCGGTTTTGGTGAAAATTGCATGAAAAATGAGATCTTGGTTCTGGAAAAATTACAGGGAACTATGTGGATGGCAGGGGGTCATCCCAGAAAAATTTGGGATTTTTCTAAGGTCGTTTGGTATTTTCGACATATTTGGTGTTTCAATGACGTTTAAAAATAGATAAATAAATGTTAAATATAAAAATTAATTCTGGAAATATTTTTATAAAATTCCTTACTGTCAAAAAGTGATTTGTTCAAAATTTCAAGATCCGAGACTAAGCGGATATTTATTTGTGCTAAAAAGAACATAAAAACAAACTTTTAAAGCTTAAAACGCGTAAACCGGCAAAGTTCGCCTAAGCGAGCTGACCGGTGTATAAAAACCTTAAAAATGAACTATTTTCATGAAACTAAGTTAATCAAGTAAAAATAAATCATCCGAAAATAATTCGGATGATTTGGGTAATTTTACCTGATTTAGCAGTTTCCGGTATATTAAAGACGGAAACGGGCCCCGCGGCCAAACGGGGTGTCTAAACCGAGCTCTAATTTCACCAATTTAATTAAAATATCAGTAACAACTATTTTCGGGTCGTATGTGACCAAACTCATTTTTAAAAACATAAAGACGGATAACCGTGCTAGGCACGCAAAACGAGAAAACAAACTAATGGTAGTTTTAACTAAAGAACTCTAAGTGATATCACAATCTAAGTCCTGAGAAGTGTTTCGGGGTTAACATTGTCCCCGGATCGTGTACAGTACTTGGTTAACAGTGTCCCCAGACGTACCGGTTAACACGAATTTAAGTTATATTAATAGAAATTGTGTAGTAACGACTTAGGGATCGTATTACAGATCCGGACCGGTAGCCGCGCACAGTATTACATCTTTACTCACGAAAAGGTGAGTTTAACGAGCCCCTTTTTACTGAACTGTTTTAAATATTTTCCCGGGGCGGAAAACATGTTTTTATCAAAGTGTTTAAGTACATGCCGATCGCATGGAAATGAATGTATTTATATAATGTTTATTGTACGGGAATCGTACGGTAATTTATTAAGATGGTAATTGTCTGAGTTGCTAATATTGTAAGGCCCGAAACAGTGTTCTGGGTTAACAGTGTCCCCAGAGGTTATTAAATGTGTTTCTGGGTTTACAGTGTCCCCAGAGGTTATTAAATGTGTTTCTGGGTTAACAGTGTCCCCAGAGGTTATTAAATGTGTTTCTGGGTTAACAGTGTCCCCAGAGGTTATTAGATGTGTTTCTGGGTTAACAGAGGTTTCACTTGTAGGCTCAGCATAATTACATCGCTAATTTATGATTATTATAATGATTTGTCATGGTTTATTTAAATTAGTGAAACTCACCAACTATTCGTAGTTGACCCGTTTTCTTTACATGCTTTCTAGGTACACCCAAATTGGAATGAGTGATACGTGCTTGATGATGTGTGCTATTTTGTGGAAGCTTAAGGGTCTATATTTTGTATTAAACATGTTAACGTACTATCGGTAAAACTTATGTGATAACGCCTAGACGGTAACGAAACTCGGAACAATGTAATACGTTTAAATTAATGTAGTGGTGTTTTCTTTATAAGCAATGCTGTTGATATCAGATGTGTCTGTTGCATCCCATTTACGTTTCCGCTGCGGTTACGGGGTGTTACAGAACATTAAACCACAGCGGGACATTATTGGTTGGGGCTTCAAAGCCTCCAGTGGTTACGTGGCGCTAACGTGACACTGGGGAGGGGCTTCGAAGCCCCTCATCATAGCGGATGGTCTTATAGAGAGGAATATGATTAGTCTAGCTGCACAAGAGCTATCCTTGTTATGTTAGCTAAACGCCCGGGCTCAAGCTAGTATTAATAAAGTTTATTAAGTAAAATAACTCAATCTTCACACATCATGTTTAACTAGACTCGTGTGTCTAAACAAGACTGCTATTTATGAACCATTTTAAAATTAAGAACTTCGAAAACCTTTTTTTACCAAAAAATTTCTTTTAAAAAAATTTATAAAAAATCGCGAAAATTTTAAAAGTAAAAAAACCAAAAAAATTATTTTTCGTCTTGGTTTCATAAAAAAATTAAAAAATATATTGGTTTAGAAAAATTATAAATATATGTATAATACATATTTTTAAATTTTATACATTTTATTATTTATACACATATGTACAATTAAGATAAATGATAACGTATATATGTGTATATTATGTAAATCGAGACTAAATAAAAATATGCATATGTATATAGTTAGGTTTTTTTTAATGAAATTGGAACAAAAAAAAAATTTTGTTTTTTTTTACTTTTTAAAAATTTTCAATTTTTTTTTGTTTATAATATTTTTTAAGGGTTTTTTTGCTTAAAATGGTTCTCAAAGTTTTCAATTTCATAAACTTGTTTTAGGATACTCACCTTATATAATAATAATAATAATAATAATAATAATAATAATAATAATTTTATGTTATGAATAATTATGAAAATAAATATAAATAAATATAAAAATAATAAAATAATTATGAGCCGAGCTCGACCTTAACGAACTCGGTCGAAGTTCCTCTTGTATGTATAGAGTAATACAACAAAAGTATAAAATTAATAAAACAAAAGTAGAAGTCATGACGGCTTAATCTTAAATGTAAATTACTTGAAAATTTGGTTTTTAGCTTTTTATGTTTAACTTTGTTTATTAAATAATATAAGCACCACGATTATTACAAATATCTTCATTATGTAATTTAACTAGAGAAAAGTTGTATGAACCTCTTGATTCGGGTGTATAGCACAAGCAATAAATTATTTGTAATTCATAACACATGTGTTAGTTCAATTTCTATCTAGCTTCTTTTTTTACTTTTCTTCAAATACACACTAACGTTTCGTTAGACACACACCTTTGACCAATTCAATAGATGGGATTAAACTTAGTCTTCTTGACACACGGGCATACAGAAGATACCTTACAAAATTATAACCTGTCTATAAAACAACTATTGTCGTTATTTTATTAAAAAAAATAATTTATGATGATAAATTAAAATTACTGGTCATTTGATTTTGGAATTGAGGGATCATAAGGTACATAATAATATTTACAATATTTAATTATAGAAAGCTACGAGTTGAGCTTGAGCTTGGCGAACTATATCGCGATTCCTCTTGTTTACATTTCTATGTATAGAGTAATATAAAACCAAAGTATAAGTCATTGATTGCGTAATCTTAATAAATTTTTTGAAATTTGGGTTAACTTTTTCGTTTAACTTTGTTTATTAAGCACCACGATTGTTAGAAGCATATTCATATGTAATTTAACTAGACTAAAGTTGTATGAACCTCTTGATTCGGGTGTATAACACAAACAATAAATTATTTGGTAGCCTTAAAATAGACCAAACTCTCTCTTTTATTTTCTCTCTACATAGACACACACATATGATATGATATATATAAACAGAACCCTACAAATCTCTCTTTATACTAAAGACTAAACAAAAGAAACCAAAACAAGGCTGCAACTTTCTTAAAATTGCTGACTTGATTCTCTTATTATTATTATTTCTTTTGGTTTGGAGGCCACAATCTCATCATCATCAGCTCCATTTGCACTCTCACTTAATAGTTTAGGTTTGGTTTTGTCATACTTTCATTCTCATTCTCATTCTCATTCTCTCTCCCCCATTTTTTGGTGTTCATCTCAAAACACATTCTTCTGTTTGTTTTGTTAGGTTGGGCCCTCTTTTCCACTCAACAAACACAACATTCCTCTCTATTTCTTGCTGTCTTGCATTTTGTTAGTTTAATATTTTCTGGGTTTTTGTTTTCTTGGATTTTGCTTCATTAATAATTTGTGGGTTTTTGGAGATCTGAGCTTGAGTTTATGCTTTTCGATCTTGACATTTGTAATTTATAGGGTCAGGTCTTTGTTTTGAAGGCAAAAACTCTGGTATGTGTTATTGGAATTCATTCAATTTATTACAAGAATTGAATCTTTATAGATTATTTGGGAATTATGTTTTGCAGATGGTGAATTATGAAATCTAGAATGGAAAGAGGGATTCAGCCTCCTTTGGTAAATAAACTCTTTATTGTCTATATCATCCTCAAAAGCTAACAAGATGCCCTTTTAACCCTAATTGGAGAATTCTTTTTGTTTTTTGCAGGTAGACACAACACCTTGCCTGTGTCGACTAAACGATTGAAACTCTGTCTCCAACCAGACATCAAACCATCAATGGTTAAACCACCTTTGGCAACCGTTACCACCAGTCCCAAAAGAATACTCGGAAGCCCTAGGGTTCGGGTGCGCGGTTCTAAGCGGGTGTCATCTGTTTCTATTCGGTGGTAAAGATCCGGTCAAAGGGTCGATGAGACGAGTCGTGTATTATAGTGCGCGGACCAATAAGTGGCACCGGGCCCCAGATATGTTAAGACGACCACATTTTTTCGGGACGTGTGTGATAAACAACTGCTTGTACGTAGCAGGTGGAGAGAACGAAGGTGTGCAAAGGTCGGTTGAGGTGTATGATCCGAGTAAGAACCGGTGGTGTTTCGTGTCGGATATGAGTACGGCGATGGTCCCGTTCATCGGGCTGGTTTATGGCGGAAAGTGGTTCTTGAAGGGGCTCGGGTCACAAAGACAAGTGGTAAGTGAAATGTACGAACCAGTGACGGACGAGTGGACCGCGGTTCAAGACGGGATGGTGTCAGGGTGGAGGAACCCAAGCACGTGTCTGGACGGGAAGCTTTATGCGTTGGAGTGTAAAGACGGGTGTAAGGTTCGGGTGTATGATGAGGAAACTAACTCGTGGAGTAAGCATATCGATAGTAAGATGCATATGGGAAACTCCAAGGGGTTTGAGGCGGCGGCATTGGTGCCTTTGGATGGGAAGCTTTGTATTATAAGGAATAATATGACTATATCCTTGGTGAGTGTCGGGAAAGATGGCGGTGCCACCTGGGAGACGCTGGCGGGAAAGGGGCAGTTGAAGACGTTGGTGGCGACCTTGTGGGCTAGCTTGGCGGGTCGGAACCGGTTGAAGACTCATATTGTTCATTGTCAGGTGCTTCAAGCATGAGATTAAATGAAGATGATTGTTTAGATGTTTTGTTATAGGATTGTAAGAACTCTTATACACCGTATAATGTTTTTTTTTTTTTTTTTTTTTTTTTTTATGAAATTTTCGACCAAATTGTTGTATATGCGTGTTGGTTGTATACGTGACATGAATATTTGCCGGTGACACAAATGGTTGATTTAACCGGAAATTTTATTAAACGTTAAATTATGAAATTACAAAAATAAAATCCGGCTATATAAAATATTTATGCCATAAAACTAGCTTGATGCATAATTATGCATGTTTCAGAGAGGGGGTTTCGATGTAAATACTCCATTTTCATCAAAGAAACTGTTAGATAAAATGGCAAAAGACGTCATTTATGTTTGCACGATTTTTCAATGGACGTCATTTGGCAAACTTAATGTCAGAAAACATCCTTTATCTTCAAAAAACGTTGCACGGTTCGTCCTTTTCACTAACGAGGGATAGGATTTCTCATTAAGTCCAGTCATGTGAGGGCAATTTAGTCTTTTACCCTCTCAGGGGTTATTTGTGTAATTGACTTATAATTTTGGGCTTTAAATAAATAAATAAATAATTATTTTTAACCATCATCTTCTCCCCAATATTCATAACCCACCATCAACACCACAACCAAACACCAGCCACCATCCATCATCATCTCAAATCCGACTGGCAAAAAGTTTTGCTATGTTCTTGTAATCAGCTTCTTCCACAAGCCTGTGATGAATTAGTATATTGTTAATCAATTAGTTTACCACCCAAAAGAAAAGGTACTCATCAATCGCTAACTCCCACAACATAAACACAAACAACTAAAACCTAGCTTCAATTCAACGCAATTAAACAACAATTAGATCTAAACCAAACAGATCAAACCAATTTCAAACCAGCGTTGACCACATACCGTAATCGGAGACCCGGTATACAAGACGCGTTGACCTCTAACCAATCCTTCAGTCCCATCCATAGCAATGGTCCTAACCATATTCTCACCCAAATGCTGATCCACTTCAAGCACCAACCTTATCGAGTTATCCAACACCTCTAAAGTCGTCAGTATCGGCGGCAGACCTTCACTAAACCTCACATCCACCACCGCACCTATCACCTGGCACACTTGTCCCATCACGCCAGCTCTAGTAAACTCATCAGTTATCTTTCCGGCTGGAGAAGATTTCGCCGGATCGACGGCGGCGACGGTGGTGGAGTGGTTGACTGTACGGGTGAAATAGTAGTTAGGGTTTGGTTGGGATAAGGCGCGTGCGGATCTGGTGGCGCGTGGGAGAGGTGATCGGGATCCGTGGAGGGAGGAGCGGAGGAGGGTGGCGGCGATGATTGTGTGGTGGTGGTATGGTGTATTGAGATGATGTAAAGAGAGAAAGATGAGAGAGGGGAAGAGAGAGAGAGAGAGAGAAGAGTGTTTTAATTTTTTGTTTTAAAATATATCTGTTTTTTTGTTTATAATTATTAAATAAAAATACAAATTTACAAAAATACCCTCATGTGACTTGCACATGACTAGACTTAACGATAAAAAGTAACCGGGTTAGAGTCAAAGGACATAACGTGATAGGGTTTTTAAATATAAAGGATGTTTTCTGTCACTAAATTTGCCAAAGGACGTCAATTGAAAAACCGTGCAAACATAAAGAACGAGTTTTACGAAAAAATTAAAAATAAACCACCTGTTTCACACAAAAAACGATAAAATTTATCATTTAATGTTTTACACTTTAAAACTCTAAATTTATGAATTTACAAAAAGGGAAAAAGATATAAATAAATACATAAAAGGCAACAACTTTGCTTCAGTTTATAAATCTTTCTTGATGCATCTGTCTTGTATTTTTCAAATTTTGACATAAAATACTTGATTATGTTATGAATTATTGATGAATGATGGATGACACAATTGTCAAACACCTTTATTCACACGAACACTCCAAGTGAAATACAATAGTTTAGATTGTCGGTAGTTTACTTTTTGCACAGTAGTTTTTGCCTTATAAATAGAATGTATTTGTACGAAGGTTGATATCCAGAAGTAACAAAAATATCATATTGTTTACTCAGCATATTTCTTAGTTCAATTATTACTTCGAAAATATTGTTATAATTAGGGCTAATATCATAACACGTTATCAGCACGAGCCGCTTATATCCTAATCAAGAAAGGTAATAGACACAAATGTATCCACATAAGCATCATAAACACTTCTTTAATTATGTACATTAGAAATATATATATATATGCATATACATATACTAAGTAACAGCAGTAATGTATATAAACATTGTTATTAAAGTTTGATAACTATTCTAACTTTTATTTATATATGCATACTAATATTTCATTTAGAAATTAGATTTATGTACACTAACAATTCTATTCTTATTATTATTATGCATACTAATTATATTTTATAAACTTTATTTAATATCTTATTTATTATCTTACTTTAAAATAATTAATATACACACACACATACAAACGGTAATGTTACCGTTATAAAACGGTAATATAACCGTTGTAAAACGGTTATAAATTTTCGCTATAAATAACCAATTATCAACTCCATTTCATTTACAACAAACATTCTTCTTCTTATGTTTATCCAAGATAAAGTTTTCAAGATGATTCATCCAGTTCTAATGTTAACTACCATAATGCTGATAATCTTATTGTTCTTAATTTGTAATCTCCCACCTAGAGAGTTTAATCTTTTCTTTTTCCTTTATCTATTTATAGCTCTACCTTTGTATTTTCTTTCAATTTTAATAAGTATGTAATCCTAATATTTATCTTATTTGTGTTTAGTAACAAAAATGTCAAATATAGCAAAACTCGAATTCCCTGCACTCAACATTTCTGGAGAAAACTATATGTCTTGGACAGCAAATGTCAAAAGACATTTAAAATCTATGGATGTGTTAGACACAATCCAAGAATACAATGATTGCTCTGACCAGGATAAAGCAAGAGCTGATGTTTTCATCCATAAACATATTGATGAATTATTACAGCATGAGTATTTTAATTATGATAACCCATATATGATATGGGAAGATTTGAAAAGCAGATTCGGTCATCTAAGGGAAGTTTTACTTCCTACTTCTAGAGATGAATGGAACAGTCTTAGGTTCCAAGATTTTAAGAGGGTAAATGATTACACCTCTGCTTTATACCGAATTTGTTCAAAGCTAGAATTTTGTGGGTATCCCATAACAGAGGAAGAAAAGTTAGAGAAAACTTTCTCCACGTTTCATGCATCAAATATAAACTTGCAAACACATTATCGTTTGCAGAATTTTAGGAGATACTCTGATCTAAATGCATTACTCCTTGTAGCAGAGAAAAATAATGAATTATTGATGAAAAATCATCAATCTCGTCCCACGGGTTCATTAGCAATACCAGAAGCACATATTGCTCACAAAAGTTCTCATAGAAATTCTGATCATAAATGGGAACAAAGTCGAGGACGAGGCCGTGGACGTGGACGTGGTCATTTTGACAAAAGGCATTTTAATGATCGTAAGCATCCATTCAAATGGAACAATAACTCTTACGGTCGTGGTCGTGGTCGTAACCAGAGAGCCAATAATTATCATGTCCCACACAATACCAATTCCAACCACCAAAATAAATGGAATGAAGCTGGTAGGTCCGAAAACAATGGCACTTCATGTTTTAGATGTGGAAGTACAAACCACTGGGCAAAAGCTTGTCGCACAGCTCCACATCTGTGTGAACTGTACCAAGCCTCTCTAAAAGGAAAAGAGAAAGAAGTGAACCATGTTGATAACTTTAATAATATCAATGCTGAGCTGAGCGTTGAAGACTTTGGGGTAGAACTTTGAAACAAAGTTGCTTGACTACTATAATTAGATGCAATTATTAAGTGTGTTCTCATTATCTTTAATTATGTAGTTCCTCTTTCATGTACTACTTGTGTTTCAATTAAATAAAGTTCTTATTAAAATATCATATGTCTTCGTTATACACTTATTTTTTTTTCTTAATATTTTTCAAGATTTAAAATGAAAATCACTGGAGCACAAGATCAAACAAATGAAGAAGATATATGTATAGCGGATAGTGAAGCCACGCATACTATACTTAGATCTAAAAAATATTTTTATAAACTGAAACCAACAAAAGGGATCATCAATACAATATCAGGTCCTACAAACTTGATAGAAGGAGTGGGAAAAGCTAATTTAGCCTTACCAAATGGTACAAAGCTCAAAATAGAAAATGCTTTATTTTCCCCAAAATCAACAAGAAATTTGTTAAGTTTCAGAAACATATATCATAATGGATATGATACTCAGTCAAGGACTGTTAGTAATGAAAATATTTGCATATCATAAGCAAAGATCAAATATTGGAAAAATTGCCAATGCTCCATTCTGGTTTGCATTATACATATATAAATGTGCCTCAAGCACATATGGCAGTCAAAGAAAATTGTTGCGATTCTGGTATCATAAACTTATGGCATGACAGATTAGGCCATCCAGGATCCACAATGATGAAAAGGATCATTGAAAATACACATGGGCATCCACTGAAAGGTCAAAAGATCCACAAAATAGATAAAATGCCTCAATGTACATCTTGTTCTCTTGGAAAATTAATTACAAGGTCTTCGCCATTAAAAGTCGATAAAGAAACACCAATGTTTCTTGAAAGAATTCAAGGTGACATATGTGGACCAATTCATCCACCATGTGGACCATTTAGATACTTCATGGTCTTAATAGACGCATCCAGCAGTTGGTCTAATATCTCTTTATTATCGACTCGTAATGTTGCTTTTGCAAAATTTCTTGCTCAAATTATCAAATTACGTGCACATTTTCCGGATTATACCATTAAAAGAGTAAGGCTTGATAATGTGGGAGAATTTACATCACATGCTTTTGATGATTATTGCATGTCTGTGGGGATTGTTGTAGAACACCCTGTTGCTCATGTACACACACAAAATGGATTAGCCGAGTCGTTGATCAAACGCCTACAGCTAATAGCTAGACCATTAATAATGAGGACAAAACTCCCTGTTTCTATTTGGGGTCATGCAATTATGCATGCTGGATCATTAATCCGCGTGAGACCAAGTGCAAATCATAAATACTCTCCCACACAACTTGTTTCTGGAAATGAGCCAAATATCTCTCATCTTAGAATTTTTGGTTGTGCTGTGTATGTTCCTATTGCACCACCACAACGTACAAAAATGGGTCCCCAAAGAAGGTTGGGAATATATGTTGGATATGAAACATCTTCCATCATAAGATACCTTGAACCTTTAACAGATGATGTATTTACAGCACGTTTTGCTGATTGTCATTTTAACGAGACAATGTTCCCGACATTAGGGTGAGAAATGAAAAAGCAAGAAAGAGATATATCATGGTGTGTGCCATCATTGTTACACCTAGACCCAAGATCAAAACAAAGTGAGACAGATGTTCAAAAAATAATACATCTACAAGAAATTGCAAATCAGTTACCTGATGCATTTACTGATATAAACAGGGTCACTAAATCTCATATACCAGCTGCTAATGCTCCAGCTCGAGTTGAGATTCCAAGCAAGCAAAACCATAATAATGCACCTCATGAATCTCAAAAACGTTTAAAACGTGGAAGGCCAATCGGTTCAAAGGATAAAAATCCTCGAAAAAGAAAGGGTTCTGAGAAGGATACTGACCCTAAGGAAGGAATGATTGACAAAACCTTCCCTCAGGAAAGAATAAATGATATAACATTTCCTCAGGAAGAAATAAATGATTCCAATAAAGAATTGTCAATAAACTATGGTAAATCACATATAATGTGGGATCGAGATGAAATGGAAAATATTGATGATATATTTTCTTATTCTGTGGTAAGCGATATCATGGAAGAAAATGATGACCCTGAACCAAAATCTGTAGATGATTGTAAAAATCGACAAGATTGGAACAAATGGAAAGATGCTATGCAAGCTGAATTAAACTCACTAAACAATCGAAAGGTTTTTGGACCTATTGTCATTACACCAAAGTCAATGAAACCTGTAGGATATAAATGGGTTTTTGTGAGTAAACGAAATGAGAAAAATGAAGTTACAAGATATAAAGCAAGACTTGTAGCTCAAGGTTTTTCTCAGAGGCCAGGAATTGACTATGAAGAAACGTATTCTCCTGTTATGGATGCTATTACGTTTAGATATTTAATCAGCTTAGCGGTCTCTAAAAAGTTAGAGATGCGTCTTATGGATGTTGTCACAGCTTACTTGTATGGATCACTAGATAGTGACATCTATATGAAAATTCCCGAAGGATTTAAACTCCCCGATGCAATAAGCTCAAAGCCTAAGGAAATGTATTCCATCAAATTACAAAGATCCTTGTATGGACTGAAACAATCTGGAAGGATGTGGTACAATCGTTTGAGTGATTATTTGATAAGCAAAGGATACACAAATAATCTTATTTGTCCACGTGTCTTCATCAAGAAGACAACATCAGGATATGTGATCATAGCTGTGTATGTTGACGATCTAAATTTAATTGGGACACAAAAAGAAATTAATGAAGCAATTGCTCTTTTAAAGAAAGAATTCGAAATGAAAGATCTTGGAAAAACCAAATATTGTCTTGGTTTACAAATTGAGCGTATGCATAATGGGATACTTGTGCAACAGTCAACTTATACTGAGAAACTCTTAAAACGTTTCAATATGGACAAAGCAAATCCTTTAAGCACACCGATGGTTGTTAGATCACTCAATGTTGACAATGATCCATTTCGTCCTTGCGAAGATAATGAAGAGATTCTTGGTCCCGAAGTACCATACCTCAGTGCAATTGGAGCACTTATGTATCTTACTAACTGTACAAGACCTGACATTTCTTTTGCAGTTAATTTATTGGCAAGATTCAGTTCATCCCCTACTAAAAGACATTGGAATGACATTAAACATATTTTTCGGTATTTAAAAGGAACTATTGATTTAGGTTTATTTTATCCTAACGATTCAAAAGAAGGGTTAGTTGGTTATGCAGATGCAGGTTATTTATCTGATCCCCATAAAGCAAAATCTCAAACTGGATATGTATTTAAGAATGGAGGAACCGCGATTTCATGGCGTTCTCAGAAACAAACACTCATTGCAACATCTTCAAATCATGCTGAAGTCATTGCATTGCATGAAGCTTCAAGAGAATGTGTATGGTTAAGATCTATGTCACGACACATTGATTTCTTGTGGACTAGAGAAAGATCGAATTCCAACTCCTATCTATGAAGATAATGCAGCTTGTGTCTCGCAAATGAAGGAAGGATATATCAAAAGTGATAGAACAAAGCATATACCACCAAGATACTTTGAGTATACTCGAGACCTTATTAAAGACAATCAGGTTGAAATGAGATATGTCCAGTCCAGTAACAACTCAGCTGATCTTTTCACAAAAGCACTTCCCACAGCAACATTCAGGAAACATGTTCATGATATTGGCATGCGCCATGTACGAACAATGTAACGACCTGCAATTTGAGGGGGAGCTATATACTGCACTCTTTTTCCCTTAGCTAAAGTTTTTTCCCATTGAGTTTTCCTTTAGCAAGGTTTTTAATGGGGCAGTACTTCAAGACCCCGACGTTTTGAAATGGTGTCATCTAAGGGGGAGTGTTATGAATTATTGATGAATGATGGATGACACAATTGTCAAACACCTTTATTCACACGAACACTCCAAGTGAAATACAATAGTTTAGATTGTCGGTAGTTTACTTTTTGCACAGTAGTTTTTGCCTTATAAATAGAATGTATTTGTACGAAGGTTGATGTCCAGAAGTAACAAAAATATCATATTGTTTACTCAGCATATTTCTTAGTTCAATTATTACTTCGAAAATATTGTTATAATTAGGGCTAATATCATAACAGATTATAGATTATAAAGTAAAAAAAATAAGCATGATAAACTATCAACCCACAAACTCCATGACTATCATGTTAGGTACCGTGTTAGAAAGTTACCCCCTTGTTATTGTAGTGATTTGTATTTTCATGTGCCCTATGAATCACCTGAGCCAGTCAATTCATCTTTTATATCTAAACGCCCGAAAATGAAAACAAACATAAAGTTGAAACGGGACATACAAACATATAGCGTCTCTCGTCCAACTAGATTACAACAAATCGGGCAAAATCCAAATAGTTCACTACAATCTATCAAGAATCCGTTCTTCAAACAGGTTGCAAAACACAGTTTATTCGGGCTTGGGCCCAGAGAGGTAAGACTCGGCCCAAGATAAGTATGTTTCCTTCTGCTTCTTGAATTCATTGTATCTCAAAAAGAAATAACCAAGATAATCAAAATCAATCGGCGACATTTTGGCCTGTTTGAAAATCATTAAATATTATGTTTGTTATTATATCCATATGTGAAAGAAATGCAAAACTTCTAAAACTTTAAAAAACAAGCTAGCTCGAATTTTGTCTTGGCTGAGCTCAAGCAAAATTAGACATGTATGTAAACGAACAGTCATTCAGTGAACCGTTCATGAACCATTTGCTGGGAAGTCCGTTTACATTTATTTATTTAAAATATTAGGCCAGCCACAAACTAGTTTAGTTTTATGAAATTCAAATATCACCTCTTACAGATTACTCTAATTATATAAAATTTCTGGACATAACATATTGATATTCACGTTTACTTTTAAATGGTATTCGTTTGGTTATGCCTGTCATCTATGTCCAACTATCTTCACTCATTTACATTCGTGAACTGTTCATTTATACTATAACCAAACGAACACAAACATGCTCATTTGTTAACAATCCAACACGGAAGAGAAAACCCTGTTCATTTAATCGTTCGTGTTCGTTCAGTTCGTTTACCAGCCTAAGCTAAAATTGCAGCATGTTAAATAGTTCTTGAGCCAAGCTTGGCTCGGCTCGTTTGTTAAGCAACCATAGTGAGAGTATGGAGAGTCATAGGCCTGTAAACAAACCGAAAGTGAACTGTTTGTGAATTGTTCGGTGGGAAGTCCGTTTATGTTTGTTTATCTAATAAACAAACAGACAAAAACAAAAAAAATGTCCATTTAGTTTAACGAACTAACATGAACAAATGTATCGTTTATTCAATTATGTTCATAAATGTTCGTTCATTTCAATTCGTTTATGCTCTCGTTCATTTATGGTCATTAGTTAATGTTCATTTAAGTTTGTCCGTTAATATTTCATTTAAAGTTTTAAGCCCATTACATTTTAATCTAGTTTTAATAACTTTTTAAGCCCAACACATTGTCGTTCGCATTTACTTTTAACCGGTTTTAGCTAAGTTATGCTCTTTCTTCTCAGTCCAGTTTTGTTCGTTCGTTTACGTCTGTGAGCAGTTCGTTTATCCGCTAACGAACGAATATAAACAAATACAAATATGCTCATTTTCTTAACGAACAAGCACAAACAAGAAAACCTTGTTCACTTAATTGTTCTTGTTAGATGGTTGGTTTGGTTTAAGTCAAACGGACATGCTCCATTCGTGTTCGTTCGGTTCATTTACAGGCCTAGAAAGACAGGGAATCTAAATGATACCTGAATCAAAGCCCATAAAGCCCAATATAAATGTGAAGCCAACATGTAACAGCTAGTTTCAACATACAGCAGTTTCAAGTCTCTTTCTGAGACTTTATCTGGAGTTTCAGGTTGCAAGTAATTCCTAAAGAAATGATATTGTTCATCCTTATTCGGGTACCTTTATTTATTTAAACCAAAAAAGTACAACAAGTAAGTTATAATAATAAAGAAAATAAAAAATATGCATAAAACAAGATCAGCTTACAAGGTGTAGTCGCAATCATAACCAGCATATTCGTTAAAGTGGTTACCGATGTCAAAACCTCTGTAACTGTATGACCCGTATTCAAAATCTATGATGTAAAGTTTATCTGCTCCAACAATACATATATATTATTATTATTATAGCTTTGTAAAATACATTACTTGTGATTAAGGACATATTATTACAAAGATACCTTCATCATCATTCAGCATAAGATTTCCAGAAAGCAGGTCGTTATGAGAAAACACTACGGGGGCATTAAGTTGACCTGTCAAATCCTGCCTCGTAAAATCACCACACGTTTCTCCACAAATAAAATATCGTAATTTAAAAAGTATTAATGGAAGAATAATATTATTACTAACTGAAACTACCTTGAGGTTAATAAGTTCTGTATGGACTTCCTTAAATGAAATTGTTTCATATTTCTTTTGCTTATCAAGATCATCAAAAGTAAGAGTGGATGCTGCAATCAACAAACTTAATATTTTCAGAAATTTATTGAATAGATAAATCCCAGAAAAAAAAAAAAAAGAACCTCTTTCATAAAATTTGAAGATGTCAATCCACAGCTGAGGTTCCTTGGATCCCGGAATCTCCACCTGATGGAATCTTTTAAGTTGCTTTGCAATTTCAGCTGCTAATTTTGGCTTTCTCAAGTCTGTACGCCAAACAGAAATGGCAAATATATATATATATATATTATCAAATAAAAGTTGAAGGTTAAAGATGTAAGCGGATGCTAAATGGATGGATTGCATAAGATGTCCATCTATTACTAAAAAAAAGTGGGATAAGATGTGTTATGAAACGAAAGTAGGGTACTTGGTTTCTTACCAACTGGTTCCAAAGTCCGGGCATGTATAAATGATTGAACCATTCCGTTTCCAAATACTCCTAGCAACTTGGCACCAAATCCAGCAGCGGACAGGTAATGAATGGCCTATACAGCAAATTAGAAAATGGATACAGGCATATGACAGGAAACACACACGGTGAAGATAATCTTATAAAACAGTGTAAGAAGGAGAGATGGTAAGATACTAACTTGGAGTTCGATTGATGACATATTCTGTATTTGGACCATACATACAGTCTAACTGTAACATGCACCGTATTCCCGTTTTGTTCCCTTACAGATACCTTGAGCACTAGAATAACAAAATGCAATTATAAGCTACATATGTGAAAATTAACGACTGCAATAAATAAAAGATACCTACAGAGATTTGTGATACCACCAGACACTCTCTCGGCATAGAAGCGTGATTCATCCAAATTTGACCAGTTTTTGAATAGATCCTTGCAAAGCTTTCTGTCAAAAAGCATGATTTTCAACAAAATAATAATTATTATGTTTTTTTTTTATTAAGTGAATCAGATCGTATGTATTTATCTAGATGTGGTGATGTTAATACAGTGAATATAGATAGATAGATTAATTCAAACAGGAACTAGGTTTCGTATATGATGAAAGTAATTAAGCTGAAATCGAAAGAAGAGAGTAGAGTACACGAGGGTAGGTCTCATGTCCGGAACAGGAAGAGTGTGATCGACAGTGAGACAAGAGTACGGAATCTCTTGATCCATGGCGGTTCGTTGATTGGGTTTTGGGATTCAAAAAAGGAAAGGAAAGGAAAGGAAAGGATGGATGGTTTATTATTATTACGTAAATAAAGTCGGAACTTTCCGCCCTCTTTGGAGACATTATGTTAAATAGAGATAATGTATCCTAATGTTTAACGTACGAGAGGTACGTGAGATGCTTAAAGACAAAAATCTAAAACGTTCAGAAAACACTCATAAAAAACTTATACGCTCAACCAAAACCTAAAACGCTCAAAAAACGGTCTTTGTGGAAAAAGTAAAAAATTGATCGATTAACGATCCAAAACTGTTGTTTTCGATTAACCAATGATTAATTAGATATGTTTGACGATTCCGAGATGTTGGAATGTGATTTCATGGATCAATTCGTGAAAAACGGGAGTCGTGTACGTTAATGATTAGTGTACTAGATTTTTCACATATTCCTTATTATTATTATAATTATTATTGGGTGAATGGTGAGGCTCCTAGAATATATATATATATATATATATATATATATATATATATATATATATATATATATATGGGCAATTTCATATATACCCTTACAAATATTGAAAATATTATATATACCCATTCAAAACTAAAAATATCATATACGCCATTGAAAAGTTATTAATATATCATATATACCCAATTCATTAAAAATGACCATATTACTCTAGTTTGAATAGATGCGATAAAATGTTTATAATGTAGACCATTCGATGCGATAAATATTTGAATAGTTTGCAATTTTGAAGAAATGATGGGAGACGATTTGGTTGTCGTTAAAGGTGAGAAAAGTCGATTAAAATTAAAATAATAAAATAAGGTATAAACACATTATGTAATATAAATGGGTAGTATGGTCTATTCATTAAATTGAGCATATATAGAAGTTAAATTTATTGAAAAATAACAGTGAAATGGTCATTTAATAAATTATTATTAATTAATAGGGGTATATATGATACTTTAATTGTGTTAATAAGGACATATATGATATTTTAGTTACTTTGTAAGGGTATATATATGATATTTTAAGTTTTGCTTGGATATATATGATATTTGTAATGTTTGTAAGGACATATATGAAATTAATCCATATATATATATATATATATATTAGTTCAAGTAAGTAATTATCCATAAAATTTAAAATTATATCTAAGTTTAAGAAACTTATGAGTTTTATAAACCACATATTATAACAAAAATTTAATAAGTATGCAAAATTTAAACACATAATACAATTCAAAATTATTAAGGCAAGTATTTTTAATATCTCTGTTTCAAATTAATTATGAAAATTTTCCTTATAAGACCCAAGAGATTCAAATATTTAATAAGTATTTTAAAATTAAAAAGAACAAGGGTCCAACATGCTTCCGTACCTTTTTTCCGTTTTGACCAAGATATCGCCGGGTCACACCAGGAGTCTTTTTACTAGGTTATTCCAGACCAAACCTAAGTAGCCTTAGGTAACTCATCTCTGGCTCCTTCAACAATTTTCAGCTCAACCAGGGTTCGTTTCCTACTTCCGGTGTATGGTAAAAAGAAACAGTTCGTAGTTGGAGATTTCCTCTTTTTAAAAGAAAAATACTTCTAAATAGGAAGAACACTCAAAGGTTATATAAGGAAAATGAAAGTTTTATTTCATGATGAGTATTTTACAATGAAGATGTGAAAGAAAGTACATAAGGAAATACAAACACTCTTATTTTTAATACATGAAAACTTGAACACTCTTTTTTGAAATTTTGTTCAAGGACCGATGCCTTTCTCTTTTCTTCTTTTCTTCTTATATAGGCCCCTTATTCCTTTAGATAGACTTCACCACTTTGTCTTCTCTATCTTGTTTCCATGTGATATTATTTTTCTTGAAATTCTCCATTGTCAGATCGTTAAATGTATTGCCAATCAGTATCATCATAATAGTATTCGGAATTAGTGAATTCGTATCTACTAAAATTAAAGTCTTCATCTGAAATATAATCTTCATCAAAATCATAATCTGAATTAAAAATATGACTAAATTCTTCTGTTTGCATTATAAAAGTATTATTTATGAAATTCAAATTTAAGTATATTAAGTTGTTAAAATCATATTCATGTATGCTAAATTCATCGGCTAGAGCCCCCGCGAAAGAAATTTGCGTGGCTCTGATACCAATTTCAGAGGTACCAGCGGAAATATATGAACGATTTAAAATTATTAGTTCAAGTAAGTAATTATCCATAGAATTTAAAATTATATCTAAGTTTAATAAACTTATGAGTTTTATAAACCACATATTATAACAAATATTTAATAAGTATGCAAAATTTAAACACATAGGGATTATATTTAAGTATACAATTTAAAATTATTAAGGCAAGTATTTTTAATATCTCTGTTTCAAATTAATTATGAAAATTTTCCTTATAAGACCCAAGAGATTCAAATATTTAATAAGTATTTTAAAATTAAAAAGAACAAGGGTCCAACATGCTTCCGTACCTTTTTTCCGTTTTGACCAAGATATCACCGGGTCACACCAGGAGTCTTTTTACTAGGTTATTCTAGACCAAACCAAAAGCATTATAAAAGTGTTCAAAATATTAGAGCTACCCACAGCCCACATAGTTCTCCTGCATTCCTGGTAAGAAAACATGCAGAAATAATAAAGGGAAAACCTATAATGGTAATAAACTATAAAAAATTAAATGATAACACTGTTTTTGATGGATATTTTTTACCTCATAAAGAAAGTTTAATAAACTGGACTAGAAATAAGAAGATATTTTCTAAGTTTGATTGTAAAAGTGGATTTTGGCAAATAAAAATGCATCCTGATAGTATTAGTTATAGTGCATTCTCCACCCTTCAAGGCCAGTATGAATGGCTTGTGATGCCTTTTGGATTAAAAAATGCACCACAAATTTTTCAAAGAAAATGGATACTATATTCAAGAATTATGATTTTATTTTTGTTTATATTGATGACATTTTAATATTATCTGATAATATCAATAGTCATTTAAAACATCTTGATATATTTATAGATTTATGTATAAAGCATGGGTTAGCCCTATCTGAACGGAAAACTAGCTTACTAAAAGATAATATCGATTTTTTAGGAATGAAAATAGATGGTAAAGGAATAGAACTCTAGAGCCATATTCTTGAAAAAATTATATCCTTTCCTGATAAATTAATAGATAAAAAGTAAGTACAAAGTTTTCTTGGTATATTGAATTATGCTTCAGATTTTATTAAAAATCTTGCAGATATAAGAAAGCCTTTTCAAAACCTATTAAAGAAAGATAAGATATTTAGTTTTGATAAAAGCTTAGAAGACCAAGTGAAAAATATAAAAGAATATTGTAGGAATTTACCAAAATTACAATTACCTAAAGAAAATGATGATTTGATTTTAGAAACAGATGCTTCAGAATATTATTGGAGTGGGATACTTAAAAAAAAATAGACTATGACTCCGAAAATAAAAAAGTTTGTGAAAGCATTTGTAGATACTGTTCAGGCACTTTTAGTGACACTGAAACAAGATATCATATTAACGAAAAAGAACTTTTAGCAGTTGTAAAAAGTTGTCAAAAGCTTTATTATTTTCTATTACCAGTTAGATTTTTACTAAGAACTGATAATACACAAGTAAAAGCTTTTATAAAAAACAATTTACCCTCTAAACCTGAGTATAAAAGGTTAATTAGTTGGCAAACTTTACTATCCAAGTATAATTTTGATATAGAAATAATTAAATCTGATAAAAATGTATTAGCAGATTTTTTAACCAGAGATGGAAGATCATGATATAGCTCAAAAAATGGATAAACATATTGAAGACATGGATAGGCAGGTGGTGTCCATAAAAGAAATAATGAAAGATATGAAAGAGATGCTAAGTTACTTTAGCACTCTCCCTGAACAGGTCTCAGACCTAAAAGATTTAATTTTAGTGAATTCGTATCTACTAAAATTAAAGTCTTCATCTGAAATATAATCTTCATCCAAAATCATAATCTGAATTAAAAATTTGACTAAATTCTTCTGTTTGCATTATAAAAGTATTATTTATGAAATACAAAATTTAATAAATATTTAAGAAAACATGCAGATTTTTAATATTTTCTAAAGTATACGATTTAAAATTTTCTTTAGGTAATTGTAATTTTGGTAAATTTCTACAATATTCTTTTATATTTTTCACTTGGTCTTCTAAGCTTTTATCAAAACTAAATATCTTATCTTTCTTTAATAGGTTTTGAAAAGACTTTCTTATATCTGCAAGATTTTTAATAAAATCTAAAGCATAATTCAATATACCAAGAAAACTTTGTACGTATATCCTTATGTACTTTCTTTCACATCTTCATTGTAAAATACTCATCATGAAATAAAACTTTCACTTTCCTTATAATACCTTTGAGTGTTCTTCCTATTTAGAAGTATTTTTCTTTTAAAAAGAGGAAATCTCCAACTACGAACTGTTTCTTTTTACCATACACCGGAAGTAGGAAACGAAACCTGGTTGAGTTGAATATTGCTGAAGGAGCCAGAGAGGAGTTACCTGAGGCTACTTAGGTTTGGTCTGGAATAACCTAGTAAAAAACCTCCTGGTGTGACTCGGCGATATCTTGGTCAAAACGGAAAAAAGGTATGGAAGCATGTTGGACCCTTGTTCTTTTTAATTTTAAAATACTTATTAAATATTTGAATCTCTTGGGTCTTATAAGGAAAATTTTCATAATTAATTTGAAACAGAGATATTAAAAATACTTGCCTTAATAATTTTGAATTGTATACTTAAATATAACCCTTATGTGTTTAAATTTTGCATACTTATTAAATATTTGTTATAATATGTGGTTTATAAAACTCATAAGTTTCTTAAACTTAGATATAATTTTAAATTTTAAGGATAATTACTTACTTGAACTAATAATTTTAAATCGTTCATATTTTTCCGCTGGTACCTGGTGCTAAATTCTTTTTGGTCTTCTGGATTATATCTCATGGGCTTTATTCTTATTTCCTTATCTTTATCTTTCATTTCTAATTTTGCTGTTATCTGTTTTTTATTCCAAAATTGTAATGGATTATCTGTATAACATTGTTTAAGCTTATGACCAAAAAGAATTTAGCAACCAATTAAAAGAACTTTTAGATTTGAGATTATTTAGAGCTAGCCACAGCCTACATAGTTCTCCTACATTCCTGGTAAGAAAACATGCAGAAATAATAAGGGGAAAACCTAGAATGGTAATAAACTATAAAAAATTAAATGATAACACTGTTTTTGACGGATATTTTTTACCTTATAAAGAAAGTTTAATAAACTAGACTAGAAATAAGAAGATATTTTCTAAGTTTGATTGTAAAAGTGGATTTTGGCAAATAAAATGCATCCTGATAGTATTAGTTATACCGCATTCTCCACCCCTGAAGGCCAATATGAATGGCTTGTGATGCCTTTTGGATTAAAAAATGCACCACAGATTTTTCAAAGAAAAATGGATATTATATTCAAGAATTACGATTTTATTTTTGTTTATATTATTGAAAATATAAAGTATAAGCTTAAACAATGTTATACAGATAATCCATTACAATTTTGGAATAAAAATCAGATAACAGCAAAATTAGAAATGAAAGATAAAGATAAGGAAATAAGAATAAAGCCCATGAGATATAATCCAGAAGACCAAAAAAATTTAGCACCCAATTAAAAGAACTTTTAGATTTGAGATTAATTAGAGCTAGTGTTATCATTTAATTTTTATAGTTTATTACCATTCTAGGTTTTCCCCTTATTATTTCTGCATGTTTTCTCAGGAGAACTATGTGGGCTGTGGCTAGCTCTAATTAATCTCAAATCTAAAAGTTCTTTTAATTGGGTGCTAAATTCTTTTTGGTCTTCTGGATTATATCTCATGGGCTTTATTCTTATTTCCTTATCTTTATCTTTCATTTCTAATTTTGAGAATGCAGTATAACTAATACTATCAGGATGCATTTTTATTTGTCAAAATCCACTTTTACAATCAAACTTAGAAAATATCTTCTTATTTCTAGTCCAGTTTATTAAACTTTCTTTATGAGGTAAAAAATATCTGTCAAAAACAGTGTTATCATTTAATATTTTATAGTTTATTACCATTCTAGGTTTTCCCCTTATTATTTCTGCATGTTTTCTTACCAGGAATGCATGAGAACTATGTGGGCTGTGGCTAGCTCTAATTAATCTCAAATCTAAAAGTTCTTTTAATTGGGTGCTAAATTCTTTTTGGTCTTCTGGATTATATCTCATGGGCTTTATTCTTATTTCCTTATCTTTATATTTCATTTCTAATTTTGCTGTTATCTGATTTTTATTCCAAAATTATAATGGATTATCTGTATAACATTGTTTAAGCTTATGCTTATATATGCTTATGCTTATATATTTTTATGCTTATGCTTATGTTTATATATGCTTATGCTTATGTTTATGTTTATATATGCTTATGCTTATGCTTATGTTTATATATGCTTATGCTTTTATATATATATATATACATATACTAGTTTTTATCCCCCCGTATTACGGGGACTGTTTTACATTACACGTTTTGAATATTTATATACTTTTTTGGGTTTAATTTTATTTATTGTAATGAAATTTATAATATACTTAGAATTTGATGATAAAAAGGTTTCACAAATAACTAAGATGTTATAATCCGATTTAAAAGTTATCTGGGTTTGGTAAGACCCAAGACCCGCTTATTTTTTTACTATAAAATTGTTTCTTAATTATAAATACTATTTTTTTAAAAAATTATATAATAATATTTAGTATATCTTATTTTATAGTATTTTCACATCAATAATTTGGTGAGAATAATTTTTAATTTAATGAGATGTCATAACCCGTTTAAGGAATATCCGGGTTTGGTAAGACCCATACCCGTGAATTCGGGTCAAATGCGTGAGAAGCCTTCATTTAAAATCAAGCATATCTGATGACTCCAAAAAAAGGGGGGAGCGACAAATCGCGACATGTAGGATTTTTATATTTTCGTTTATATATATTATAGATATAAACGAAAGCTTAAAAATCCTACGTGTCGCTCCCCCATTTTATGAAAGTCACCAGATTGTTTGATTTTTAAATGGAGGTTTCTCATGCATTTGAACCGAATTCACGGGTATGGGTCTTACCAAACCCAGACAATCCTTAAACGGGTTATAACATCTCACTAAATTAAAAATTAATCACACCAAAATATTTAATATGAAAATCCTATAAAATAGGGATATACTAAAAATTAATATATATATATATATATATATGTATATATATGTATATTTGAACTGCAAATTTCTATTAGACAATCCAAACACCCATCCTATCAAGAAAATAGCATGGGCTGGAACAAAAACAAACAGAGAAACATTACATAATCCAATTTTTCCAGCTACTCCAATCTAATTTTAAGCTATTGACCCTGTGTTTAATCCACAAAAAAGTTTAAACTTTTATGTCTTCCAGAATGTCTTCGATCTTCAAAGGCTTATTTTTGAAGATAATGTTGTTCCGATTCCTCTATATACACCAAATAGCCACCATAATTATAGATTTAACCATTTCTTTCTTGTGCGCGGTACCCGGAATTTGTTTAACATCAAAAATGTCTTTTACTGACTGGACTTGAATATTTGGTATATTACACCACATGCTTATTCTTTGACACACCACCGTCGCCATATAACAAGACGTAAAGATGTGATCAACCGTTTCCCCCGCCGCCATACAATTGCTGCAAATATCCGGGCCTAAAAAGACATTTCGATTAATTAAATTATCACTTGTGGGAAGACGGTTTTGAAGGGCCCTCCATATTAGAGCATTCACTTTCAACGGAACCCAATTAGTCCACTCCAAAATACATTTTTAGTGGGAGGATCTGTTTCATTGATGCAACCGAAAACGCCCCTGACGCATCGCCTCCCCACAACCATTTTTCATAGCCACCTTTGAACTTGAAATAATAGAGAATTTCTAACAACTCCATCAGTTCGCTAACTTCCTCACCATAAACTGGCTGAAATTTCCAGTTCCACTGTTGAGTAAACCCCGTTCCTTTCGACACACCGTTCAGCCACTAAACATGATTTATCCGCTTCGATAGAAAGCAAATTGGGGAACATGTTTTTTAACAGACCATCGTCCATCCACACATCCAACCAAAATCGAATTTTTGACCTGTTTCCCACCTCCCCTTTGATTAACTTAGCCACCGAGATCTGAGAGTTAGCAAGAACATTTTCCAATTTTACAATCTTTCCTCATGTGCCATTCAACCTTTTATTATGTGGGATAACCGGCCATGTTCTTGGAGTATGATGTAAAGCAATAATAACCTTTTTCCACATACTATTCTCTTCCATCTTAAATCTCCACCACCATTTAGATAGAAGGGATAAATTACTATTTTTAAGAGTACAAAAACCCAGCCCCCCATCGTCTTTGGTTGAAGTTACTCGACTCCATGCAATCCAACACGTTTTCGACTTATCTTCATTGCCCCCCCATAAAAACCTTCGTCTTTTAGCCTCCAAAATTTCCAATATCTTTCCCGGAGCTTGGTAAAGAGAGAAGTAATAACTTGGGAGGCATTCGAGAACTGATTTTATTAACGTAATGCGACGACCCATGGATAGAGTGTGGGCTTTCCACAATGCAAGTCTTTTGTCAAACACATCCACCACAGGTTGCCAATTGTTAATTTTAGTCATATTTGCACCAACTTTGATTCCAAGATACGAAAAAGGTAATTCCCCAGAGTTACAATGTAGAAACATCGCCATCTCCTTAACCTCTTCAACATTGACTTCAACTCCAAACAAAGTAGACTTACCCAGATTTATATTAAGACCGGACAAAAGCTTGAAAATCCTCAATATATGAGCCAAAGACCGAATGTTAGTGACCGACCATTCACCAACAATTAGAGCATCATCAGCAAACAAGAGGTGCGATAGAGAGGACCTTCATTAGGCGTTTGAAAACCTTGAAACACTCCAGAACCACACCAATTTATGAATAAAACCGTCATTGCCTCCATCGCCAAAATAAAAAGAAACGGGGATATTGGATCACCTTGACGAATACCTCTTGAATACTTAAACTCAAATGTTGGTGAGCCGTTCACCAAGATAGATGAACGGACCGAGGAAACAACTCCAAAAATCCAGCTTCTCCACTTAGATGGAAAGCCCATATTATCCATTACCCCATCCAGGAACTTCCAATTCAAGTGATCATAGGCCTTTTCAAAGTTAACTTTCAACATAAGTCCTTTTACTTTCTTCTTTCTCCACCCAGTGATAACTTCGTTGATAATTAAAGGACCGTCCAAAATTGATCTGTCGCTTAAGAAGGCCGATTGAACATTAGATATCACTGACTTCAAAACTCTTTTCATTCTATTTTAAAGATATGATTTATAATTAAGAAACAATTTTATATTAAAAAAAGAAGCGGGCCATGGGTTTTACCAAACACATATAACTTTTAAACCGGGTTATAACATCTAATTTATTTGTAAACAATTTTCATCATCAAATCCCAAGTATATAATTAGTAACTTCCTTACAATACATAAAATTAAAATCATATATATATATCTATATATAGAAAATGGTTTAATAAGAATAAGTAGTTTTCTAATAATAATAATAACCATTAGAAAATTGACATGTGGCGTCATGTATAGTTTACATTAAAGGGTAGATAAGTAATTTTAAATTCACAATTAATTCCAATAAAAATTAATTATAACCGTATAGTTTCCAAAATTAAGGGATTGTTATAGAATCTTTGTTTGATAATAATTAAAAATCTTGGTAATTTATTATTGAAATTAATTCACTCCTCACAAGATTATTCTCTGTAAGACCCCGATCCTGGTGCCCTACTTTGGCGTTGGATTTACTCATAAGCCTAGTTCTAAATATCATAGTTAATTAAAACTTTCGTGGAAAAAAATAAAACTTCAATCATTCATTACAAACATCCATAACTTGTCTTTTAAAACATAACATAAATTATAGCATTCAAAACATCATGACAAATCTTCGGATGTCAGCCTCCTCAATTCTGTCATGTGTCCCTCTCAAGCCAGCTGTCTCAGTTTGTTAACCTGCGTGCATACTAAAAGTCAGCTACGCTGAGTGAGTTCTAGTTAATCAGGTAACATACATTACATTCACATACTTACGCAAATACGTATACGAAGATACATACCTTTATCTTTCTTTACATACATACATTCATACATTCATTCTTTCTTCCATACTTACATACATACTTTCATTCATACACATACGTTGTAAAGAGCATTCTGCCCTATAACCTTCGCAGATATTATTAGGGTCTGTTCCGTACATTCGCGGATATTATTAGGGTTCGTTCCCTACATTCGCATATATTATTAGTGTAAGGCCCCGTTACCGGTACCTCACATTTGGACGTTGGATTTACTCATAAACGCAGTTCTAAATATCAGAGTAATTAAAAACTTTCGCGGAAAACAATAAAACTTGAACCATTCATTACAAACATCCATATTTTGTCTTTTTAAAACATAACTTAAATTATAGAAATAAACATCATAGCGAAATCCTCAGATGCCAGCTTCGTCCAACCCTGCCATGTGTCCTACTCAAGCTAACTGCCTCATTCTACTCACCTGCGTGCATACTAAAAGTCAGCTACGCTGAGTGAGTTCTAGTTAATACAATCAACATACAATACGTTCTTATATTACATACTTGTCCTTCTTTACTTCCTTTCATACATACGTAAGTATATACTTTCATTCTTACTTCCATACTTTCTTTCTTTCATACTTCATATTTTATCTTTCTTTACATACACACTTATACGTTTTAAAGAGCCTTTCGCCCTATAACCTCACAGATATTATTAGTGTCTGCCACCCTTAAAGAGCCTTTCACCCTATAACCTCACATAAATTGTTAGGGTCTGCCCCCCTTCTTCACAGATATTATTAGGGTCTGCCACCCTTTATCGTCAATTCCTTCATATCATACTTTCCTTTTTATTTATATATCTTACATACTTTCTTTTAGTCTCACATTCTATAACGTACATACTTCATACATACAACATATATAAACAATCACATCATCTAACTATCTCCTGACATTACATGCAATATCCAAAGATCGTTCATGTACCGTCAAGCATTCTTTTATAACATACACACATATATCATAGTAGGCATACACTTACCACTTAAGGTAAGTGTATTAACTAATCACATTGAGTATGCACACAGCCCCGAAAACATAACAAGGAATGGGGCTAGAAACTCACCTGAATGCGGTTACGTTCACCGTTTATGGTTATCCCTTTCTTGAGCTGTGCACGACTAACTGTATAACAATTACATGTATCAATTTAACTATCACTACCCAAATCGTGTTTCTAGTTTAATTATTGCCTTCAACGAACGGGGGTCCGGGGGCAGTGCCCCTGGTAGCGGGGTCCAAGGGGCAGAGCCCCTGGCTGGGGTTAAGCTGCCAGGTCAGCTTGGAAAAATTTTATTTTCATTAACTGTCTTAACACATTTTTCATTAACATTTTAAATTATTTTCAAAGTTGGGCTTATTTGCTAAGCCTAAGTTAATGGGCCAGTTTGCTTTATATTAGATCTGGGCTTAGCTTCATGTGGACTTAGCTGATTCAGGCCCAACTGTCCATTACGGTATCTGGGCCCAACTAGACTCAGACCCAAATCCAGACAGAGAACAGAGATGGCCGAGAACACTGATCTGACCGAGAACTCAGGTTTGACCGAGAACTCAGGTTTGACCGAGATCTCATGTTGACCGAGAACCCCAGTCACTGAGAACCCAGGTCACCGAGAACTCTCGTTGACGGAGAACTCTCATTGACCGAGAACTCTCGTTGACCGAGATCCCGTATCTGGCCGAGGACATGGGTTGGCCGAGAACCCTCAATCTTGGCCGAGAACACCCAGTTCAGCTCATCATTCCATTTTTATGTTTCTATCTTGCTCAGTTACTGTTCTAAGGTTCAAATCATGAGCTTTTAACCCCTTTTTACCATCATTCATAACTGTTTTATACCCATTACCATCACGGCTTCAAGATCTAACCCGTTTTAGACATAAAGCTTAAACCTTTATGGGGTTTAAACGTTCTTGGCAAGATCTAGGGTTTCCTTTATGAACCGTTTATACCTATGAGTCCATTTCGTCCATTTTAATCATCAAGTTTGTATTTTTATGAAACATCTAGACCCGATCAACTCTAGGGTCAAGTTTCATGGCAAAACGTTCATAAAAATGTAACCTTTAAGCTTAAAACGTACCTTTAGAATTCTCTCCGAACCGTGTTGAGCTTGGTACGTGATCTAGGACTTGTTAGCTTACTTGTATGATCGAAGATTCAATATTACAAAGCTTGGTTTTGGGTTCGGATGGTGGCTGGCGGCTAAGGTGGGATTGTTTGGCTTAAGTGTGTGTTTTTTAAGGTGTAATATGGATAAGATGGATGGAAATGGAAAGATTTAGGGTTTAAGGGGGTATTTATACTCCCTTAAGCCCATGGACCTAAGGCCCATCTTTCCTTTTTAGTCCATGATTAATTCCCTTTAATTACCTACTTATCTTCCTTTAATATTTATTATTTCTTTGCCAAATCAAGTAAACTCGATTATTATAAGGAATAATATAAAATATTATTATTTGAGATTTTTGGGATGTTACAATTAGGGCCTGTTCCCTACATTCGCAGATATTATTAGGGTCTGTTCCCTACATTCGCAGATATTGTTAGGGTATGTTCCCTACTTAAACCATACATTTCATTCGTGCTATAACCATACATACATTTCTTTACAAAATCATACTTTCGTACATACTCATTTCATTACATACTTTCATACATACATATCTCATACAAGGCATACTAAATTTTACTTTCCCTGTCGATACTTGCAATATCCGAAGATCGTTCATGCATCAACAAACATTCATGAACATTCATACATACTATCACATAAACCATTAAAGAACGTTCACATTGAGTATGCACACAACCCCGAAAACATAAAAAGGAAGTGGGGCTAGAAACTCACCTGCGTCCTGTTACATTCGCCGTTAATGGTTATTCCTTTCTTTAGTTGTGCACGACTAACTGTGTAACAATTATACATGTCAATTAACTACCACTACCTATATCGCAGTTTCTAGTTTAATTATAAACCTCAACGAACAGGGGCCCGGGGGTAGCTCCCCTTGCAGCGGGGTTCTAGGGGTGCAACCCCTAGTAGGGTCCAAGGGGCAGAGCCCCTGGCTGGGGTCGAGCTGTCATGTCAGCTTGGAAAAATTTTATTTCCATAAACTGTCTTAACTCATTTTTCATTAGAATTTTAATTTATTATTTTATTTGCTAATTCATAAAGTTCAAGGACTTCTTTGTAATTAATCCATTCTTTTCTAAGTCCATGGACCTTTTTGTCATTCTTTCAAAGTCTAATTCGTTATCCTGCCCCTTAACGAATGAAGTTCATTCGTTACTTCTTAACAATTAGATCTTTATAACGAATTGACCCTCATAACGAATTGGCTTTATAACGAACTGGTCTTTATAACGAACTGGCCTTTATAATGAACTAGCCTTAACGAATGATAATAACGGATGAGGGCTCATTCGTTATTCTCTCTTAACGAATTGGCATTAATGAATGAGGGCTCATTCGTTAATTCTCCGTAACGAATTGCTTAACGAATTCGTTACACGCGCCTTAATGAATTCGTTATACGTGCCTTAGGGTTAGGCTAGAGAATGTCAGAACATTCTTTGACATTACCTTAACCTCGTACGCCGCCTTTCCGGTGCCGCCGTGCCGGAAACCGGGCGGTGACCGGAAAAACGTATTTTACACCGTTTTTCGTCCTGTTCGATCTAGATCTGAGCTAGGGTGACCCCTAAGCTCGTCTTTTGATCGGTTCATACCCGATTCCACCAGGATCTCGTGTCTTTTTCGGTTAAGGGTGTCGGCTCGTCGTTTCACGACTAGATATAGCGGGTTTGGATCCATACAATATCATACTATCATTACCTCGGATAGATGCTCGGGTTTTCTTGGTTATTTCGGCTAGAGAGAGAGAAAGATGGGAGAGAGCTTAAGTGTGTGTTTTGGGTGGTGTATGGAATGTGTGAAATGAATGGATTTAATGGATAATTAACGTATTTATATCATGGGTCATGAGCTTAAGTCCATGGTCTTTCTTCTTTCCTTATTATCCAAACCCATTACCCGTTTATATTAAACCCAACACTAGCCCAACTCATAATAACTTATATTTTATTTCACTAACCGAAACGGGAAACGAGATGTTACATTCTCCATCATCGTTATTTAATTACATGATTCAATGGTTTAATTCCGGTTGTTTTAGTATAAAACCACGTTTATTGTTTTTATACATTTAAGGATTAATTAAAAAGGTTTGAACTGATTTTTGCATTAATGTTATGAATAGTTTTTAACTTTTGGATTGTCATGTGAAACGCAATTTGCTAAATGTGACAGAGCTGAAACTCCCATTATGCAACAGATTGATGAGTTGAAAACTATATTTGTTAGGATGAAATTTCCCAATGAAAATAATAAATAACAACCTATACAATTTTTCAAATGAATGGAAATGCCTATATAGTAGGCTTAATCATCGCACCATCATTGGTAAATTAAAACCGACGGTTACATATTTTAATAAACTACTTGGACAAAACTATCCCTAAGAAAATATATAGGAATGCTAAAGTTTAGAAACTATGTGGTTCTTTTGTAACTTTTAATCTCAGCAATAGAATTATTTTGTCACACTCTCAAAATCCACTAACGGAGTTTTACCGTCAGAGGGTGTGAACTAACAGGATCGGATTCATTAGTTATAATCAAACCATAAAAACGTTTACGAGTAATTAAATGCGGAAGCGTAAAAACCATAAAATAAATGTTGCGTCACGCAGGACGACTTAAACCCAATGATAACAGTTTTAAAATAGTTTGCATAACATAAGCGTTTTCAAGCAATGCATGATCCTATACCGCGCGCCCGCCTCGGCTACCTGAGAATAACATACTAAAAGTGTCAACACAAGGTTGGTGAGTTCACAAGTTTATATAAAGTAAAGCGTTTAGCGTTTGCGTTCAGCGTTTTGCGTTTAGCGTTTTGCGTTCAGCGTTTTGCGTTACCAGATAGTGTTAAATCAATTATATATCGATAGGTAGCTAGCCTATACAACAAGTATTACTAAGTGTTCGACACCGAAGCTGACTGTTTATCAAGTGCCTTGTCACCAGGTCATCCAGACCATGGTACGTGTTAGCCAAAATTACACCCGCTCGACCTTCAGTCGAGTTTAGCGTTGGGTGGGGTTTGTCAAACCCAGTAGTACTACTCAACAGTGACTCGCTATTCCAAATATTAACCGGTTCGATGTGTAGGACTTCAAATGTTTCGTTTGCCACTTAGCCTTTACAAGTGATATATAATTTACTAACAAAATCTTAAATGCGTTTATCGGAGTATGTTATCTCCCCCAAGTGAAAAGCGTTTAAAACAGTTTAAAGGGGTAAGTGAAACTCACTGTTTGCGAAGATTTCCCAAAAATAAATCACCAAGTGTTGCGTGTCACAGAAAACTCTCTCTAGCGTTC
>NW_027502568.1:0-63620 GCF_021521415.1 Bidens hawaiensis | reverse complement strand
GAAAAAGAGAAGAAGAGGAAGGAGAGGCGGAAGAAACATTTTAAATATATATATATATATACATAAAGATTTATTAAAGGTTAGATTTATAAAGATTATAATTAATTTTTAAATCATAAAAAAAAGAATCGGATCAGAAAACGGGTATCTGGGTCGGGTCGGATTCGGGCAGATGTTACAGTCTCCCCTACTTTAAGAAATTTCGTCCCGAAATTTATCTCGAAGTAGGATGCGCAAAGAAAAGGTACGGGGATAAGGTCGATCAAAAAATCGTTTTTCATTAAGGTTAAGCGTGCAATCCATGATTATAAAGTTTAAAATAGTTTTGCCATTCGCCAATTCAACAAGTTTTCCTTAAGTTAATGCGCGGTCGCGCGAGCTTCTGCTCAAACGCGCGAGAAATAAAACTTCTATTGGCACCAGTAACAAAAAGTATAGATGCATAATGCCCGTTAAAAAAAAAATATGTACCATTAACTACGTCATTAATCGCTTGCGCTTGGTGCGCGGCTAAATTAAAAGTTTGTCATCGCGTCACTTGGTTCGAAATTTGGTTCACCGGATTCGCTTGCGTAATCTGTACTTGTAGCCTCGGGCACGCGTTCCGGAAATGACTGGGATCACCGCAGTTAAAGCACGATCCTGGTTGGAGATTCTGGTATGTTGGTTGTGGGTTCTGCGGGTAGGTTGGTGGTGTTTGCACAATTGGGTTGGCGGGAGGGACTCTGCAGTACTCAGCAGTGTGACCAGCGCGGCCACATTGGTTACATTGCCTACACGAGGCTTGAGTTGGGTGATGAAATTTACAGGTTGGGCAGAAGGGCTGATTTCCTGTGTAGGGTTTCTTAGTTGGCGGGGTAGGGAGTGCAGGATTAGTTAAGGCATAGTTATGGACTACAGGGGGAGTTGGGTAGGTAGACAGTGGGTTAGGCGCGTATACTGGGGGTTGGTAAAGGGGTTGCTGGACGAGTGGGTTAGTGAGCGCGTAAGCTTGATGATTGGTTTTGCGCCTTCGTTTATGGTTTAAGGGTTCTGGCTTGGTTTCTGTTGGTTCTGGGTCAGTCTTGGTGGGTTTGGTCTTTTCAGTTCCCGCAGGAACAGGGTTCCTGCTCTGACATGGTTGTCGCTGAGCACAGCGGCCAACTCGATGGCGTCAGAGAGGGTTACTGGGTTTCTCGCCCATACAGAATCTTGAATTTCCATGGGAAGACCCCCAAGAAATTTTTCGATGGCTCGGCGGGAAGGGGTAACAAGGTGAGGGACAAGCAAACTTAGTTCGTGGAAGCGCGTCGCGTACTCGCGCGCTTCGCCACTGTACTGCTTCAAGTTCCAGAATTTCCTCCTCAAGGCGCTTGACTTCGTTGGGAGGGCAGAATTCTCGCGTCAGAAGTTCCTTGAATTCCTCCCAGAGCATGCTAGAAGCAACCTCTGCGCCATGCGCATGAGCTACTCCGTTCCACCAAGTAAGCGCTCTAGATTCCAGGACACTTGAGGCGTATAAGGTTCGTTGGTTTGGAGGGCAATGGGTATGGAGAAAAGTGTTTTCAATTTTCTCGAGCCACTGGAGCTTATGGTGGCTCCTTCAAGTCCTTTGAATTTCGGAGGTTTACCCGCATTAAAGGATTTAATATTGTAACCAGAGTGATTGATATTGTTTTGGTTTAAGGCTTGGGCTATCGCGGCGGCCATTTCCTGGGAACGTTGCTGCCTACGTCTGCGCGCGGCTTCTCTCCTCTGATAACGAGCTGATAGTGGAGGCATTCTATAAAAGTTTTAATTTTAGTTAATATCTTGGTTTTAGCGCAAAGTTTTAAACCTTGTTAAAGCTTGTTTCGCGAAGTTAGTTGCTAACAAAAGGTAAAGTAAATGACTTTATATGCAGACTTAATAAAGGTAACAAATTCGAATCGAGAATCGACAATTCATGTATCACCATGACCTTCCGAATTCTCAAAAAAAATAATATACGAGCAAACGGGTATTGGAGATTGACGATTCATGTATCACCATGACTTTTCAATCCTCAATATAAAATATACAAGTAAATAAGCATTGGAGATTGACGATTCATGTATCACCATGACTTTTCAATCTTCAACTTAAAATATAAAGTAAATAGGAATTGAAAGTCAACTATTCATGTATCACCATGACTTCTCGGATTTTCAATTCAACAAACGAACATAAATAAAAATCGAAAGATCGCGGAATAAAAACATAAAATCATATACTGCGCAGGCGCGAGCATATTTATAAATAACGAGTAATTAACATAAGCGCGCAAACATGAGATTTCTCTCATGCGCGAGAAGGGACTCTTAGGTATTCTAGGCCGTACGTCTAACCACCTATCCTAAAGTCAACGAGCTCTGATACCAATCTGTAACACCCCGACCAAAGGCGGATTATACATCGGGGCGCCACATATTGTTTCATTACCCGTGACACTATTGGGTGTCAATATTTATTAATACACATTTATCGCTGCGCGCGCAGCGCAACACAAGATAACATAATCAACAAAAAATCATTATATTATAAAGCAAAGTATTCGATTAACATAAACTTGTCTTGATACATTTTAATCTAGGTCCAAAATTAAAAGAAAACTTCCTACGTGTCCTCAAGCTCCAAAACAGCTACTGCAAACCTGAACATGTGTTAAAATAAACGTCAAACACTTGCGTGTTGGTGAGAAATCAAGTTTAATGCAATACAGTAAAATCTGCGCACAACATGTGTATGTCTAGAGTTTAGCAAGGGTGAAATCAGATTGTGATCAAGCCTAAGATAGATCATAGCTCATAGTTCAATCCGTGCTCCCAATTGAGCACAAAAACGAGAAAACATACTGTGCAAGTGTAAACAAAGAAAACCGTAAACGATAGGTCTCCCGTGTTCATCCAATGGATCCATGAAAACTTCGGAATAGGCCGAACAAAGCGGTTAATGATACACACATACAAATAACAGCCAAGTAAACATCCTCAACACATGGGATACTGCGCGACTAAAGTTCATAAACAGTTTAAGACTCTAAGTTTGTATGAACACATGAACATCCCAAAACATTAAAAATAAAAAGGGATTAGGTACGAGATAACTCACATGATAAACGGTGCGATGAAGATAAATAAAGCAAGAACCAAACAAGCAAAGTTAACCTATAAATAAGATTATTGTTTAACGATTGGTTTTAGTGTCTTGATTATAACTAACCATAGGTAATATGCATCGATTTACTTAAACAAATTATAAACATTTACTAACCGAGATCTGGGCAGAAAAGAAGAGAAAGAAAAGCAGAGGCAAGGAGAGCTGGAGTTATGTTGACGGCTGCGCTGCGAGGATCTTCAGCAGGGAGAAGGAGAAGAGATTAAGTGTCTGTGTGTGAAATGTTAAAGAAAATGGCTGGGTATAAATAGGCAAACCCTAGGGAACACAATCCCGGAAAAAGGGGAAAATATCTCACCAAATCTAAGCAAAAGATATGGCAGCAGGAAAAGGAGAAAAAGCTGTTAGGTTACTGTTCACAGCACATGGGATATGTCAGGCAAACATTGTTCAAGATAAGGAAAAGAAGATCTCAAAAGATATTGTCAGTCACCTTTTTCTGTCAACCAATAGGATTTACGCGCATGCTGCGCCGAAAGTAACTTTTCAGACACAAAGCGAGTTAGGTCAACAGCTCAGAAGATAAGACAACACAAAAGCAACGGCTAGATTCAACAGAAGAAAACTCAAAGGGTTTAGCGCGAGAAAGCTGAGTGCGCGAAGGCAGACACAGAAGGTCAAGAGAGCGTGAGCGCGAAGGCAGACAAACAACCTTAACGCGTCGCGGAAAGAACTACATTTCCATGCGCACTGCGGGAAGAACCACATCCTTAGCGCGTCGCGGAACGAACTGAAATCCTTAGCGCGTCGCGGGAAGAACATAAATCCTTAGCGCGTCGCGGGAAGAATTACAATTCTTAGCGCGCTGCGAGAAGAACTACAAATTTACAGCGTGTCGCGGGAGGATCTACAATTCTTAGCGCGTCGCGCGGAGAAGTATCCTTCTTAGCGCGCCGCGGGAAGAACTATAGTTCCTAGCGCGTAGCGCAGGAACAGTCAATCTTCACGCAGGCTTCCTTGTAAGGAGTTTAGCGCGTGGAGCTGCGCAGACATCCTTAGGCGGGAAGAGCCAAAGGAAAAGCAAGGAGTTAGGGAAACAAGGCTTAAGGGCGGGACGGCGACAAGAGGAAAAGAAGGCGGAAAGAGAGAAGGAGAGGGACGGGACGGCGGAAAGAAAAGAGAAGAAGAGGAAGGAGAGGCGGAAGAAACATTTTAAATATATATATATATATACATAAAGATTTATTAAAGGTTAGATTTATAAAGATTATAATTAATTTTTAAATCATAAAAAAAAGAATCGGATCAGAAAACGGGTATCTGGGTCGGGTCGGATTCGGGCAGATGTTACAATGAGCCTGCTGGAGAGCCTCTAATTTGGCTTTAAGTTCTTCATTCTCCACGCGCAGAGGCTCAGCAACAGCTTCAGCCTTGGTGGCCCTCTCGGTTGCGTTCCTCGCAGTTTCCTTAGCCAGCCGAAGCTGTTCATTAACAGCTTGGGCAGCCTTGGAACGGGCCTCGAGTTGTGCCTGAACTTCAACCTCAAGGGCCTTGAAGGCCTTCTCCTTTTCCGCAGCTATAGCGGAAAGCCTTTGGTTCTCCTCCCGGATGGCCCGCGCCTGAGCAACTTCTTTAAGGCGAGCTGCTTTTAACTTGTCGTTTTCACGACAAAGCAGCTCGACGCGCGGCTGCATCCGAGCAAGGAGAACCCGAAGCTCATTGGTTAGCCTACCCTCCTGGTAGCTAGCCAAGGCTTCCCCCAACGCACCACTAGGAGCAGCGTGACGAGCCCATTCCACGCACTCCACAGGGGTGCGAAGGGTTGTTCCTCGGCGAATGTTCCATCGTGGAACATACACTTCATTGGAATCCGACACTGCAAAAAACAAAAAGCAGTTAGGAAAAGATGATAAAAAATATATGTAGAAAAATGGGCCAAAAGAACCCTACGCACCTGTAGGGTCAATTACAGGCCGATAGCCGCCGAACCCATCACCTGAACCCAATGGAAATCCATCCAAGAGGTCAGGCAGATGGGAAGGTGGCGGAGAGATGCGAGAAGCCCCACGCGTACCTGATGGACCGGCCGTCGTTGCCGATGGCGGGGGCATGGTAGCAGCCGCCGTGGTCGCCGTCGCGGTCGCTGCCGCAGAATCCGCAGCAACAGTAACCGCCGGCTCTGTGAAGGATGCTGTAAAAATCGCACTCACAGCCGGCGGTGACGTCATCTCAGCTGGAACAGTCGGCTCAAAGGAGTGAGCAACTGGACCAACGGAAGCAGGCGCAGGCGCCTGGGTCGTCGCCTCAGGTAGGCTGACCAAGCCAACCGTCATTGGCGGAGAAGTACTACTCTGAGATGCACCCTGGAATGCGTCAACATCCACGCCTGCGTAAAGAAGACAAGTGTTAAAACGATATTAAACTGAAGATAAAAGCTAAAGTAGTACTTACGGGTTTTCTTGAGCCTAAAGGTACGGAGAGGCGGGGACGAACCCGATGGAGCCGGCCTCTTTGCGCCGGTCACCGTCGTCTTCTTGGGCTCTCCGGAGGTGACTGCCGCAACTTCCGGAGCAGTGGTCTTTTCAACACCGGGATTCCCCGCCACCTCTTCGCTCTCAGTCTCCGAGTCAGACAGAGGCACCGGATCGGCAGTGGAGGCCACCTTCTCCTTTCCCTTCCCGCCGGCAGCCTTCTTCTTCCGCACCAAAGGAGGACCATCTGCGGATTCCTCATCAGAACATACGATTAGAGGAATTCCAGCAGAGGTTTCAGCATTGAGGGGTACAGGGTCGAATAGCGCCTTACCTGGCCGACGGGCGCTAAGGATCTCATGGCCTAGCGGATAGACCTCCACGAACCGATCCGCCGTTTGTTCCAGGATGGGCAGCTCGTTCTCGTCTAGAGCGCGAGTACCCATCCGAGCGGGACCGTCAGTCTCCCGCGGGTTTAGGAGCGACTGCAGGTCGTTCCCCTCTGAAATAAACAAGAAGTTAGAAGAAATTCATAATCAACAAAAGGGAAAAAGGCATACCGTAAGGAACAGAGTTCGAACCGTATTCGAGGACGATCGGAATCTTGCGCACATCATCCTCCTTCCACACCCGGCTCATCCCCAACATCACCATCCCGGACTCCGCAAACCGGTAAACCGGAGATTGGACCCGAGATATCTTAGAGAACCATTCCGCCTCCTGGTAGCTGGAGGCGTGAAGGCTTGGGAGCGCTTGCCCATTCTTAAATTTCATGGCAATGGGGATGGCGCGAGCAGATATAAAGAAGAACTCCCGCTTCCACGCGCGAAGATTGCGCTCGGTCGCACAAATCTTCAAACCCTTGATTCGGGTCGTCAGGGTATACCACCCCTGGATGCACCTCCAAGTATAGAAGGTCATCAGGCGGTCAACATAGGGCTCAACGCCCAGTATCCGGCACACCCACTCGAAATGGCGAATCTTGGCGATCGCCATGGGATGCAACTCGGTCAAATGAACACCGTGCCTCTCAAGGACACGGTAAACAAACTTTGTCAATGGGAACCTAAGATTCCCATAAACAAAGAATGCTGCATAAACCCCGATCTTGCCTCTGGGGGCATCATACACGGTCTGATGGGGTTCAGGAAACTCAGGCTCGAGGGACTCGAGCATGAACTTCCTGACAACATACCGGTACAGATCGCCGGGCAGAGCACACTGGCACTCGCCAGCAGTACTCCTGTCATCGGCTGTGGATTCAACATCTCGAGACATCTTGTGAAAGAAAGAAGACGATTTCGGGAGAATGCTTGCCTGAAAAGGGGAGTATTCGCCGGAAATCGCTTAAAAGATGAAGAGAAGAATGAAAGTGTGGATTACAAAGAACCCTCTCCCCCTTTATATACTAATCGCAATTAATGCGATGAAATTAATGCGGAAGAGAGAGAAAACGAAGGTGCAATGAAACTATGACACGTGGCAAAAAGCAAGCTGGCAACAGCTGTTGACAGGACGCGTACCATTAATTTCGCGGCCACGCGCCCGAAAAATCGCGCCCATGCGCCTGTAAAAGCGTCTGGAATGACCACGTACTGTCACGTCACCATAACTTCCTGCACGATCTGACACAGTCAGAAGAAACCGTCGCACGACGTTTCAGAGTTTTGGACTGTTCTTCTTTCCACCAACTCTTCGAATTTCAAAATTCAAAATTCAAAAAGATCAAAAAGTAGGCGGGAAAATACCCCTTACCTTGGCGAACAAGTAACCGTAAGACGGCTGCGGGTACAGTGTTAAGGCAAAACCCTTCACATACCTAGCACCCGCAGGGAATTGAAGCCAAGTAAACCTTGGCGAACAAGTAACCGTAAGACGGCTGCGGGTACAGTGTTAAGGCAAAATCCTTCACATACCTAGCACCCGCAGGGAATTGAAGCCAAGAAAACCTCGGCAACCAAGTAACTATAAGACGGGTGCGGGTACAGTGTAAAGGCAAAACCCTTCACATACCTAGCACCCGCAGGGAATTGACGCTAGGAATACCTTGGAAGTAAAGTAACCGTAAGACGAGCGCAGGTACAGTGTTAAGGCAAAACCCTTCACATACCTAGCGCTCCGCTGGGAATTGAAACCAAGAAGGATCTTCTGGGCAATGCTTGCGTAAACGGAAATAACATCCCCGCATAGCGGGAACGTCGAGAACTACGTTGTTTGAAGCTCCAGGATGGAATTGGTGGTTTTAACATAATTGATCACTATGTTCAAAAACTACCAAAACCTCACGGAGAATCCACACAAGTGGGACTCAACGCTCCTGACTTGCGAGGAGGTTACAGCCTACCCGCATCATACCCAAAGACCAAGCAGGAAACTCGGGAATTTCTGCAAGTGACAAGGACTTCCGCGGGAAGAATCCCCATGGAAAACCTTAAAAAACCCTTTTCAAAACCCTCTGCTTAAAGTCCAAAAGTTCACGTCACTTTATTAAACACTCATGAGAAGAACATTGGACTGGGGGGACTTGAAGAGGTAGGTCCCGGCAGAGCCCAGTTGGACCCGCAAGACTCACCTTGAAGAGGGACGTCTGCACAGAAACCAACTGGATCCGCAGGACCAACCATGCTCAGAGACGTGACGTCCTTACGCGCAGTACGCAAGCTGGTCCCGCAGGAAATGCCTCCCGATGGTGAAAGACTCCGCCTGTCCCCGCAGCCTCGGATACAAGCCATCAGGGAAGGCCACCCGCGCAGCAAGGCTACACGCACAAGGCACTTAGCTCTCAATCACTCAGTGTCACCTGAAGGAATGAGCGAAGCCGGGGACTATCCCGCACAAGGGCGGGAGGGGGAATACTCCCGCCCAAATAAGCCAGTCCGTACGATACAGGAAGATCTTCTGTACTGTACCTGACGAGGTATGGGAAAAAGATCTGACTAAAGATACGACAGCTTACTGACACAGTATGGCGAGCAGCATGCTCCTGTACTGTGTCACTATTAGCCGCTGCCTACTCACCAACTACTGCCATACCACGTGCGTAGCCGGCAGTTGGTGGAAAAGGAATAGTACACAACAGGCCTGGTCACTATCAGCCGCTGCCTACCTACCAACTACCAGCAGGGCACGTGCGTAAGCCACTGTTGGTGGAACAGGAATACTGTTGCAGCCGGCCATACCTCCTTGGAAACCTACCTTCGGCTATAAATACCACAAATGGTATGACCATCTCATCTTATCTTATATCATCATATTATACCTGATATCTGCTCTAGCAATCTCTTAATATACACTTATATTTAAAGAGCAATCTAGTCTGATTCTTACGCCGGAGGGTGGTCACAAGGAGGAACCCCCCCCCCTTCTCAGTGACAAGCTCACGGTGTCTGTTTTGCAGGTTATCAGAAGAACCATCTTCTCAGGGTCTAACCCCTCGTGGGAAACATCTATCTAACCCCCAGGTTACCAGTAATCTGTTCGGGGTCCGGTTAGTGTTTCTTCAATATGAGAAAGAAAATGTAATGTTTTTTTAGTGTATTTATAAAGATAAAGATAGATAATATATAGTAAGGAGACACAAACATTTATAAAATATATTTGTCTGAAAATGTAATATTGGGAAGAACATCTAGATAAACAAATATTTTATTGTGCAACATATTTCAAAAGGAGTGTGTTGTTAATTTCAAGCTCGTGCCCTCTGCCCCCACCCCACCCCACCCCACCCCTACCTATCTTAAACGTAGCTCCAACTTAAAACACTAAAGAAAAAAAATAACTCATTTTAAATGCACCAAGTCAAAAACAACCAAACCGACCAAAGTGAAAAAAAAAATTTCTTAAATGAAAATAATAAATAAATAAATAAAACTGTAAGTTTGATATATATACGAACCGACTCACCGTTCCATGAATAACGATTTGAAACTTTAAAAAGTTTGTAAATCATATAGGTCGTTTAAGATCATATTCTTAAAGAGCATTTATTATTTATTTAAAATTTAATGCAAAACTATGGATTTAAATTTTTAATACCTAAAACCGTCAAATCTTAGCATATGAAACAGCCGCACCGGTTTGTCTTTTTCCAAAGCTGTAGTTAACCGTTTAACCCATAATATTCATCAAAACTGGCCGAACAGACTGCGGAGGTCCATAGATAATGTGGAATCGGTCATGCGAGTATGCGACAGGTTTTATATTTCTTTATGAAGACATGGTCGTAAAATTAAGTGATACTTTCCCTAATAATAATAATTCAAACTAATAGAATTCAGTAAAATAAACTACATTCAGTAAATAAAGAGCAACAGAAAGAATGGGTGGTTAAAAATATCTGTAGGATACCGGGTCCGGGTCAGAAACTGTGTCCATATCGCTGTCTTTTCACAATGCTATGTGAGATTCGGCCCGACATGTTAGGCCACAAGCCCATGCACCATTTAACAAGGCAGGCCTACATTAATGTAAACATTATATAATAGCACCATCTTTCTCACATAAATGGATGCCATGAGTATCCTTGTACCTTTCATGTGTTCATTCTAAATTTGATGTTAATAAATTACTATAAACTTAGATGGAACCAATGGGACCGTTAACACTCTGCCTAACGTATGTTTCTATTTATAAGGGAAATTATTTCGTCGTTTTCTTGTAATGTAACCTACCAAATTGTCCATGATGAAAGCATTCACACTGCATTCCTTATATCCATCATTATAATTTAAGCTAAATTCCGCATTTATCAGTAAAATTTGTTTAATTTATAAAAACTTAACTTATTTAACCTTTTCAAAAAGCTAAAATAAGAAATTTTTTGTAATTGCCAAACCATTTTTTAACTTATTATTTTTTGTAAATCCAATAAACCAATAAGTTATTTTCAAACTCAATTTCAAACATGCTCTCAATTGATAGGATTAGTCATGAGCAACAACCTAACTTTTGCATGTCAAAGTCCCTCAACTTAATAGAAAATTAGACGAACCACTAATCTAACGTTTGTATATTAAATTCCGTAATTCACATACTTTTATATTATTATTTTTCAAAATAAAAATTATATAAACTTTTATCTTTTGCAAAAATGTTAAAATTAACTTGAGGGTAAAAAAATCAACAAGTTCATGTATTTGAAAAAAATGGAGAATTTCATATATATCCTATAAACTTCTTAAATATCATATATGTTCAAACCAAAATCAAAATATCATATATATCCTTCTTTTAATGATTTTTTTCATTTATTAACTAATTTACTCTTTTAATTACATTATCGTCATCGTCATCTTACCAAGCTCAAATTCCTCTCAGTGTGTGTTCAATAATTGCTATCACTCGAGTTGGCCCATGGCGAAGGATGGCCGGAAAAATGATGGCGGTCGACCAGTGGCGGATCTAGACATCAATTTCAGGAGTAAAAAATTTTTTTTTACTATATTTCACACAATGTAAACCAGGGCCGTCTTCGAGAATTGTGAAAATTTTTTAGGCTGAAGATGAAAAAATTGGCCCTTAAATTAGTTGAGTAATTGAGTTTAAACATTAAAAATACATGTTTTTTTTAAATATATATATATAATTAAAAAATAAAACTTCAGGCCTATTGGGTTGTTAGGCCGAGATCGGTCGACCACCTAGCCCTGCCTCATAGCCGTCATTGATGTATAGAAACACGATAATAAATAAATTTAAGCACATATGGTGCTAATTTCTCCTATTTTGTTTTTGAAAACTTGAAATCGAGACATTACATCTTCTTCTTTTACTTTATTAAACGTTTCTCTTTCGACCGCACAAATTAAAGCATTGTTCAAATACTCATCACCCATTTTTTCAAATTTATCATTTTCCTTTAAAGTGTGATAAAAGGTCGTAAGATCATCACCCGAAATACACCATCTTTCTTCATTACTAAAATCATTTGGACGCATCTCATAAAATGACACTATCTTAGATATATCAAACTTAGAAAATGAATTGCAAGGATTTAAACCAAACATATTTTCTAACAACAAGTAGTTGAGACCCCACTGAATCTATTTTCATATTCTTGAATTTGCTTATCCAAAACCATATTAAAAACTTCAACCTCAAAATGGTGTCGAGTGGTGGTGTCTAGTGCAACGTTGTTTGATGTATGGCTAGTTTTCAATTTCCAAACAACAAGTATTATTTTTTTAAATGGTTAATGGGTTTTAATTGGTTTGGGATTTAAACTTTGGTTGGGTTTTTCTTTGGTTGAGCTTTTAAATTGGTTGAGCTTTAAACAAATAGGGGGTAACGCCATATTATTTCCAGGGGTAACGAAATACGAAAACATGCCAAAAAATATATTTTTTTACACTATCGACGAAAAGTTGAGGGGTAGCCTATCCGCCCCTGCGGCCGACCCCTTTTCTTCTCTCTCTAAATTAGCTTGTGCAGGAAAACGATATGGGTATCACGTGTGGTTTCGGACGATGCCACGATGATGATTTTTCATATTTACAACTCGATTAGACTACCAGCAACGACGATGACAACCGAAAGATGGTGGTTGTCAGCGGTAATATACTGATATTAGGCGATGGTGGCTACCACAGGGACGAACAATTTACTATAAATTTAAAAAAACAATTGACATATAGAAAAGGGAGCAAATGGTAAAATAGTCCGTAAATAAAAAAAATCATTAAAGGAAGGATATATATGATAATTTGATTTTAGTCTGGACATATACGATATTTAAGAAGTTTACAGGGACATATATTAAGTTTTCCCTTTAAAAAAGTCTCCAGTTACATGTACTTTTCAAAAATAAATAAATAAAAAAAACGCTATTTTCTTACATACCAATCCTAATCATATAAAGAAAAAGAAAAGTAGAAGTAAAAATAAAATTAAAGAATCTCATTTGCTTTTTTAAAGGGAAAAAAGAAAAAGATGACTTGTATAGTTGTATTGTATGGTTTATTATTTGACAAGAAATAGTAACTTTAAAAACAAATGATATTTATACTTGATAAACCCTCCCAATATATTCTTTCTTTCTTTCCCTCCCTTCTCTTTCAAACCCCTGCACTGCACGCTTTAACATTTTAAACCTCAACCTCCCTTACTTTACAGCCAACCACTCACCTCCACCTCCACCTCCACCATCACCATTAATCCCTTCATTCTTCCATTATTACTTCATGATTCCATCTATAAATAAACTATTCATTATTATTTACTAACTAGCTAGCTCGAGTTGAAATTCAATCAAGTGTAGAGTTAATGGGTTACCTTTCATCATGTAACGCCGAATCCGCCATTAAAACATGCGACACTTATACCTTATCCAAGAAATCATCACCTTCCAATCCACATAACAAGCTCTTTAAAATCACAAAATTTAGCTTTGCAGATCTCCAAGCCGCCACTGACCAGTTTTCAGCCAATAACTTCCTCGGTAAAGGAAGCCACGGCTCGGTCTACAGAGCCGTACTCAACAACGGCGGCGGCGGCAGCGCTTTCATCGCCGCCGTGAAACGAACGACGGCTAGTCACTCACCGGACCGTAACAGTAACGGATCACATTGTGCTAGTCCGGCTGAGAACGAGATTGAAACGCTGTCACGAGTTCGAAACCCTAGGTTAGTGAATTTGCTAGGTTTTGGAACCGATCCGGTAGACGGAAGGAAGCTGATTGTGGTGGAGTACATGCCGAACGGTTCGTTATACGATTTGTTACATAAAACCGATACGAGAGCGTTAGGTTTGGCGAGACGTGTACGGATAGCGGTTCAGGTAGCTAAAGCGGTTCATCATTTGCATTCGTCTAATCCACCGGTGATTCACCGTGATATTAAGTCGTCTAACGTCTTATTCGACGGAAAGTACAATGCTCGTCTCGGCGATTTCGGATTGGCGTTGAGAGGACACGTGGAGGACGTGAAGGTGCAATGCACACCTCCGGCTGGTACGTTAGGTTATCTAGATCCGTGCTACCTTGCGCCGGGAGATTTAACGGCCAAGAGTGACGTGTTCAGCTTCGGAATATTATTACTCGAGATATTTTCCGGACGGAACGCGATTGATTTACGCTACAGTCCGCCGTCGGTGGTGGATTGGGCTACGCCACTGATTAGATCCGGCGAGTACGGCGAGATATTCGATCCGGTGATTGAGGTTTCGTCTGACGAGTCGGCGGTGAGGATGCTGGCTGTGTTGGCGGCGAGGTGTGTGAAATCGACGGCGACGAAGCGGCCGGCGATGGCGGAGGTGGTGCAGTGTTTGGTCGCCGCGAGTAAGCGGATTAGGATGACGTCGCAGGTGGAATTGGAATGGTTTAGGGCGAGTGCGGCGGCGCGTGAGGATAACGCCGCCGGTGGTTCAGGTTCCGTACGAGCCGCTGCTGGAGAGTACCGAGACGGTTAGAAGGATGAGGAAAGGATCCGGTACGGAAGGCGTGCAATTAAGGGGTGGATCTGACGGTTGTGGTGTGGGGAGATCGACATCGATTGGATCTGTGGAGGATGTTGAGTCTGGACCGTCGGATGGGAGGAAACGTGGAGGGGTGGGATTGAAGGGGATGATGATGATGAGTAGGTCAAAGTCAACAGGGGAGTTGCGAGAGAGCCACAAGAGATACGGTGGGATTGTGTTGCGGATGATTAGGAATCCAAATGTTCGAGAATTGGAATCATCGAAGTTACTAGTGAGATTTAGTTGATTGATGATATTATAATGTGTTAGTGACTGATTTTTTTGTATCTTATTAATGTAAAATCACAATCATCTATACATCCACGAAAAATTGATTTGGATAGTTATGATCATATGGTCCAATTTTGAGTTTGAGACCAAGAAATGAGAAGTGACCAGAAGATAACATGGAGAATGGACTAGTGATATGTACTTTCTGCATATTAAATAAAATAGGACCAAAACTATTATATAGCCTCAAAAGTAGAGATACTATGAAATGTGGATTGTGCATTGAGGAATGCAATAAGTTGCAGATAACAATCCTTCATGCTTGAAGGTACTTTGTTCACAAGGTTGAGAATCTGAAACGACATGGGTGAATTCACATTGTAGATGGACATTTGGTTTTTTCTGGTGGTATGTGGACAAGTTGTAGCAAAGCCTCACAATGCATGCAGCTACTATTCTCATATACCCCTTTAATTGGTGTCATTTTTTTCTTTGTCGTCATTGATTTCGCAACATACTTCAATGGGTGGTGCTCTCGGAGCACGCTATGGTGCTTGTTTTGGGGTTCGTTATGGTTGTGGTGGGCAGCAGAAAGGGGTGGTGGTGTGTTTTGGTTATGGTAGGCCGTTGGGGAGAGTGTAGGCTATTGGATTGGAATGTGTGGTCACAAAGGTCCATAGCTGAGTCGGAATGAATCGGCCCTGATATCACTTAATATGGTCCAATTTTGATACTCGGAAATTAGAGATGAACCTAAAGATAACATGGAAAGTTGACTCAATTAATATGCAATATCAAATAAAATAGGATCCGACTATTGTATAGCCTTACAATTCGAACAATACTTCTAGCACTAACCAACTACTGGCATGAAGACATAATTCATATTTATTTTCTGTATATCAAATAAATCAGGACCCGACTATTGTATAACCTTACATTTAGAACACATATTACTTCTACTTCTAGCACTATCCAACGACCGGCATCAGTCAAAGAGAGAAATTGCTAAAAGAACATGGGGCTTGCTGGTTAGCTACACATAACAAATTGTGACATAGAAATGATAAGTAGAGAATTTTAACTTTGATATATATAATTCAAATAATGTTATATAAGATTCCTCTCTTTCATTTCTAATTAACAATGTGTATACGTTTATTGAATTTTTATTATTTGAAACTTGTTATATGTCAAACATTTGTTAATTTTGATACCAATATCATGTTCATTATCACGAGAAATTTATAAATGCATATGGATAGCACTTAAAAGAGGCAAAATAGAAATATAAAATGGTAAAAAACTGCCAATTTGATTAGAAAAGCAAGAAGCTACGCTAAAAGCTGCAAAACACCCATCAAACAAAGAACGAAATCAAAGAGAACACGTACACCAAGCATCTCATTCTAAACTAACAACTTACCCCTGTTTTTTAACCCAAAGAAATCCAAGCCTCCTTAAATCATCCTCTATTCCTAGCATTTCAAAGCCCTGGTTCACGTATCCATGTCCAATTCCACCCGTTTTGGGCTAACATCAAATGTTTTGTAATGAATAGAGCACTGTTTTTTTTTTTTTTTTTTCAACCTAAAAAGGAATGGGAATTTGAAGCACAAAGGAGAATCTCCTATCCACATGTCCAACCAAAATAAAATTTCATTACCATTCCCTGCCTCTCCTCCTATCAGTGAGTTAAAACTAAATGTTAAAGCCAAGGAGCTCATAATCAGTTTTACCAAGAAGAGATTTACAAGGAATTGGTTTAATGCTACGAACATTGAAGTGAACCCCGTTACAACCTTCTCCATAATCTCTCCGGTTCCGTTTTATATCTCCACCACCACTTAGCTAGACGACCGAGATTAATATCTTTTAATAGCCTGAGACCCAACCCACCTTTGCTATTCAAGATAAAATCTGTCTTTACTCTTTAATTTCATCACATTTCTTTTGAAAATTTAAATATATGTGCAAAATTTTGTACACAAATGCATCTATATACGCGTGTATTTAGAACCAAAAAAAACTATCAATAACATAGTTTTAGAATAGATATAATTAAAATCCAAAAGAATTCTTGTTAATTTATATAATAAAAGGTGTAAGGATTTAAAATCCAAAAGATTTCTTTCTAATTTATATAATAAAAGGGGTAATATCACAAACTTACATAAGATTGGGTTAACCCAGATATAGGGTATGCCAAATGTTTGAAGCTCGAGGTTCACATGCTATCGTAACAGTTAAGTGAACTCTAGATTCCCATTGAAGAGTGTTGCAATAGTTTGACTATCTTTTTCAGATTATTATTATTATTATTATTATTATTATTATTATTATATGTTAATGGTAGTTTAGTTTCTGGTCATTTTGAGAATTTGAGTTTTAAAGCATGCTAAATTGTAAGATTGACAGACTAAAAAATATACAATGAAGATTTAAAAATAGCATGTAAAAGACCCATATTAACTGATAAGATTGAACTAATCAAAAGAAATAATTAAAGAACACACTGACTTTGACGGATTATCATGGGAGTTTTTGTTTTAAGAATGTGTTTTCTTTTATAATCAGTTTTGCATATATGAGCCTATTTGCTTGTAGTGAGTGCGGTCTTTGCTATTCAAAATAATGAATTCAAATATCAGCAACTGGTAAACGAATTAAATGAGATTCCATTGTAACCAAAAACCAAAATCTATCCCATGTGATAATGAAGCCACCACGTTGTCTTAAAAGATATAATCTACTCAACAAGATGTTTTGCCTCACAAAACGGCCACGTTCAGAAGTTACAGATACCATGGTTGGAATTTCATGGTGTTGCTACTTGCTACGTCGTCCAGGGCATTAACCAAGTGTATAATAGAAGTTAGCAGACCACGTGACAAAAGGGTTGGCTCGAGATTTAGTACACAAATTTTCTGTAAGAGATGATACTATAACAGTATACAATAAAACCATAGCACAAATCATACAAACCAAACAAATGGTCATCTCCATACATTTTAATTACACAAAATGTCATTTGCCACATAATATAATAATATAATATACAATAAAACCATACCACAAATCACAATGTAACACATAATGCAAAGAAAGAGAGAACCAATCATCACATAAAACACTAAACCACGCCCAACTTGTAGCTAAACACATAATAAATGCAGCAAGAACCAATACCCAATGACATTCTGACCATAGTATATTATCTTATTATTATTGGTGACTGCTGCAAACGAATCTTTACCTAAACACAAGTTTTTGTAACATAGACAAGCGGTAAATGATCATATATCGTAAGAGTGAAACCGTGAAGAAATGAGGTTACACTTGATGATGTGATTGAAGGGCGCCTTGAAGGTTTTTCACAGCACTGTCATAGTTCACAAAACCCATGAACCAGAATTCATGATTATCAACCGAGATAATCTGGATGTACTTTTCAGCAGGATTCGCTTTGCTTTTTGAAGCATTCACAGCTTTCAGTTGATGCAACGGGATAACCACCTGTTATTACAAGGTTTTAGTCCAATAGGCTACGTGTTTGATTATGAATGGTCCTGCTGAGTTATATTTACCTTTAATTGATCAAATAGGTCAACTAAAAATAAAACAGACCAAACGGGTCCAAAAACCTTTTAAAAACATACTACCTCCTAAATTGTATTGATAAAACATTTCGATTATTATGAGGCTCTTTAAAGTTTCGCAGCTTGGGGTCGACTCACTTATTGATTAATTCTTTTATTTTAATATACTTATAACTAGTTTATATATATCTATAACATTATTTTATATATTAACTATTTAGTTATTTTTATCTTATTTTAATGCATTATTATTATTATTATGTAAATACATATTAAATGAAATTATATAATTAATAGTAAATGAAATTATATAATTAATAGACCTGTTTAAGCTCACAATCCTAGTCAAGCCCAATACATGAGGCTGGGACTTGACTCAGTAATTATTTGATTATTTTATTTAATCATACGTATAACTATTTTTATATATATTTATAATTTCATTTTTTATATTAACATAATATATTATTAAGTTATTTTTATCACAACTTAACACAGTAATCTTATCATAACTTATTACATAATAATTATTATGTAAATATACATACACACACACACAGAGATAACAGCCTTGTTTAAGCTCGCAAGCCTAGTCAAGCTTGATACGTGAAGCTCAGGCTCGAGCTTGTTTAAGCTCAACATGATTCACGCTTTTAACGAGCCGATCTCAAGTATCTCATAAGCAGCTTGACTTGCTTACACCTCTAATTTAAAGAGTGGTAAGAAGAAATTTGACCTTATAATAGCTCCATTGTGTCTCTTCACCAACTTTGTATGAAAGTGGATTGTCACTAGAAAAAGCAAGCTTTGCGGTTGACATGTAGAGGATTCCCATGACGGGACCCGCAGATGTGGAAAGGTAGCAAGGATAATATTTCACAAGTTTCTCATCAGGGACCGTCTCAAATGTTGTTGCAAAGATTTTTTCATAACCACCTTCGGTTAGAGCTTTGGTTCCTTGTGCAATTCTCCCAACCGCAGCATCAGTAATACTTGGTGCAGTTTTCACTGATTCAATGGGACATAAATAAAAATAGCTTAATGATAATTTTCAAGTTAATAGTATAATAGAGTACTAATTTAAAAGATGTATCAAATGTCAGGATGTAAACTCAGTCATTTCTTTTTGTCAATTCAGTTCTTCATTCAAGGCTCCACATACAAAACAGAACACTTCAATATGTTTACAAACAAATACAATATATATGTACTCTAAAAGCTGACTGCTGTCTAATTATTGAAATTGACATTTTGTGTTCGCACTATTTTGCTTTTATGTTCTTACTCATATGCGCCTGTCTCCTTTACTTGTTTTTAATGTTTGGCTTCCTTCACTTATTTCTTGTTCAGTTTTTCCCAATAATTCTAAGCTTCTTTTTATTTGTTAATAGGATGTGGCACCTCAGCAGAAGCAAAAACTATGGCGATGTTTATTTGTTAGGTCATTAGTCTCAGTGATTCCAAATTCACCCTAAACTGCTACAAATCATGAATCAGGTGACGAAGATGCCCTCAACTTTTATTTAAACCCAAAATACCTTTGATGAGGTGTTTTAACATGTTTAAAAATCAAGGACCTAAAGACAACCTTTTATGTTTTTGGATAGCCTTAAAAGAAAAGGTTCAATACTTGGAAGGCATGCACATACAATATCTTTATATTTTAAATACTACTGTCAAATGCACTAATTTGTCATAACCATGCGTTTTCCTAAATGCAGTTGTAACAGCACAGCCACATTCAAAAAGTCGAGATCTTAAACCAGTAACACTTCAAATAAAGTGATACTACAAAAAAATATGCTACTAAAAAACAAGTCATTAAATATATAAAGTCTGTTATTAAAATCCTCCACATAAAGCATGCCCCATTAGGCTTACTAATACCACTCGCATTCCAAAAAACTGGATTGTGCGATAAATGATCATGATTCAAAATATGTCAACGTCATGAAACCAATCAACTTCTCGAAGACAAACTTGCCATCATCTTTTGAGATTTACTATTCAAAACAGCAACTATTACAAAAATAATAACTTTATAAGCAGGTCATGTTTTAACTTTTAACAGTCCGTCTTGAAATTTTAGACTTGTAATATGCCAAATCTTAAATTTAATAATGAAACAAACTAGTCTCACTATACAGACTACAAAATATTCCGTACAAGTACTGGTTTTACATAAATTTCAGGGTAAAACCGCTAATGCTTCAAAAAAAAATGTGCTTCCAAAAGGTGTAGCATATTTAAAAATACACAATTAACTGTTATGTTACAAGTTTTAATAACTATGATCCTAGTTTTTAAAAAAGCGCACTTGAGGGAGCAAGCATACATGAGGCACATAAGGTGGGCACATCGGGAGCCCCTCAGGTACATGAGCGGTTTTTGTGCATGAGTGCATCGGGAGGTTGCTTAGATAGCAGTTATTTATATATTTAATCATATAAAGAGATTATTTATATCTGAATTTTGGGCAGTGGTGATCAAAACATACTATAAATATAAAGCATTGTACACAAACATATAATGGTGATTGGTGACTGGTGAGGTGTGTGCCTTCGTCTCTCGTCTCAGTTCAAGGGACCCTATCATTTCGGTGCACCTTGCGCTTTTTAAAAACCAAGATTATATAATAACTAGGCTTAGATAACTATGTTGTCTTATTTATAAACCCACTACAGACCTGGCCTTAATATTTGGGGTGTTGTTCGGGATACCAACAATGGAACCAAGCGTAAGTAAATTGAGCCTAGGTTCATCTTTATCCAAAAGTAAAATGTTGCTTGATCCATGGTCGACAGAAATTTTGCAATTCAAAAATTATCCATGGTACAAGGATACATTGGTAACTTCATACAGAGATATAGTAATATATGGTCTTACTTTTAATTGAGTTATGTCAATCTTCCCATAAGAAGTCAACTAAGCCAATGTTAAGGTAGCAAAAATAGTTGAGGACTTCTAACATTTAAGACGGTATGATGATTCACGAAATCATGAATTATGAATAGATAACCGTATAGTAAATTAATCCTATCATTTAGCCAACTAAGATGAAACCAATATAAAGTGTTTTTATCAAATATAAGTTTGATAAAACAAATTGACTAACTGGTATTTATCAAATCTGAATAAGTGAAGTAAATAGAAACCATAAAATTAATGATTATGTTAACTTTTGAAAGAGAGAAAATAAAAAAAGTGTGTATACAGCCAAAACAAAATGTATACCAATTTTGCATGCACCGAAATGAGTTCTCTCTATAAACCAATTCCCAATTAACTTTATCATAACTCTTTATACTTAATTCAATCAAACTCAAACACAGAACTCGTAACTTCTTGTGGGCAATGGGCACTAACTAATAGGTATCCTAGATTCACTGTCACCTAAGATATACAGTGGTACAGTATATTTAGTCCCAATAAACAAATTTCCACTTTCTTATTCATTTGTTTCGTAGTTGCCACCTGCCATTATGTTGCATGTATTTGGAACACTTATGGAACGTATACACCATGAAATAGAAAGCCACTAATTCTTGATATCTGTGATTACGAACTTCAATATCTGCTTAACTATAAAGATGCATTCCAAACTAAAAATACTCATACTGAAGCCAAAACTAAAAAATAAAAATAGTCATACTACAGCCAATTAATCAAAAACAGTTAAGTAGTAGTAGAACTTACAGTGTTGCCAGACTTCTCCAGCATAGTCCTGCCCCTTCTTTGTTGCATCAGCAGCCTTCTTTCCCCATTTCCCAAGCACATCCTTCACCGTATCAATCGTTTCTATATTAACAAACAGATAAACAACCATGTAAACATCAAAATGCATTTAGAGTGACCAATAAACATCTAATCAACCAGATTTTTTGTAAACCTAACAATTTCACAATCTACATCTAATCAACCATCATTTCTAACACCACAACATGTAAACATCAAACTACGTTTAAAGTGACCAATAAAAATCTAATCAAACAAATAATAATTTATAAACCTAACAGTTCCACAATCAATTTTAAACTATCATATCCATATCACTTAACACCAAACCCTAACAAAACAGATCTATTCCAATTCCAAAATCAAACAGAAATACAACTACACACTCACTCTTAGTAGAAGACGTCGGCACGGGAGCAGGAGTCACATACGGATTAGATTCACTAGGCATCGTGGTCGCCTGACCTTCGGCAACACCGTGTGAAACTTGCGGCGGAGCATCCGATAACCTAGCAGCAGACGTATACACCGGCTGTCCGGTAACCGGCGGCGGCGGAGATTGCGGTTCAGAACCGACAGGTACAGTTGTCCAGCTCTCAGCGGCGGCAGTTGGCGGAGTAACAACGACGTCGTTTGGATCGATTTTAGGGTACGGAGCGTAGTCGGTGGAGTGAGATTGAGATTGAGATTGAGATTGTGATTCGTCTGGTTTATTAGCGGATTGATTTGGATTCATTGAAGTAATTGGAGTGAATATCGGAAGAAATTTGGTTGAATTTGTTTGATTTGGAGTCGTAGAGGCTAGAGTGTTTTGGTTTCCGCGTGATAGGGGGTTTAATAAGTTTGATTGGAACGTCTAGGCGTCACGTTATCAAACGATTTAACTAGAATCTCAGATTTTTTATGCTTAGTCAACATGGAATGGCGTTACATATTGGTGTAAGGAAAGCTAAGATTTTTTATGTGGTTTGTTTAGCGACGGTATGATGTATTGTAACGTCCCGTTCCTGGAAACCCTACTTTGGCGTTGGATTTACTCATAAACACAGTTTTAAATCAGAGTTAATTAAAACCTTTCGCGGAATAATTAATATTAAACATTTTTACAAAACATAAGTACTTGTTCTAAACAAAATACATTAAGTTTTTAACAATAACGTAAACAACACGCGAATCTTTCGTCTTCGATGCCAGTCTTCATCCCCTTGCCACGTGTCTCACCTCAAGCGACCTGCCTCATCCTACTCACCTGCGTGCATACTAAAAGTCAGCTATGCTGAGTGAGTTCTAGTTTAACAGTTTACAGGATTATTCTTACACACTTGTACCCATAGGTACCGTTCTTACCTTTATCCTGTTCTTATTTTCTTTCGTCTCACATTCACATTATTTTATTCTTTCACATACATATAATTATTCTTACACATTCTTTCAAACATACTATTATTTTTACATTCTTGCACAGATATTATAAGGGTTTGCCACCCGACCTCTTGCACCGATGTTATAGAGTCGGCCACTCTATTCTTGCTCAGGTATTATAAGGGCCTGCCACCCTGACTCTTACATTAGACTCTTACTATTCTTGCCCAGGTATTATAATGTAACACCCCGGCTTAAGCGGAAACGCCCGAGTGTGACGTACAGATTGCTCAAACACACGTGGCACTATTAAGTGACCATAATAACATTAATTCATTTAATAAGCCAAGTAACACAAGTTCGAAAGTAACAATACAAGTTCAAACCAAAACATGATCATAACAATAGTTCTTTTATTGAAATACCCTAAGTAATCTAAGTGTCTTCAATACTTCAACCTCTAATCACGGTACCTGTAACATATGTATAAAATATGGTCAGCTATAAATATAGCTGGTGAGTTTCCACAGTTTAAATACGTACATAAAAACCATACAATTCATAGACATGTGATAAACGAGCAAGTAAGTCCTTTCCAGTTGGTACAACCAACGTACTTGGATAATCGCGCAAGTAAGGTCCTTTCCAATTGGTAACAACCAACGTACTTGGATAACGAGGCCCTTTTCCACTCAATACAAATGGACCAGAGTGCAAAGGTGGGCGTATGATCATACTTAATGAGGCTTCCCAATCGTGCAAGTAATATTCGTGCAAGTAATATAAGTAACACACAAGTCCATATATGAATTGTAGTTTTGTAATAGAAGAAACAATGCTTGAATTTTTATAAGGATACATATGCTACCCGAAAACATTAAAACATTAAAAAGGGGTGGTGAAAAACTCACCTTAGTAGTTGTGGTGAAAAAGAAATAAGAATAACTTGAAGGCGTCAAAGGAAACCGAAGCGGTCAATCCGTATGAACTATAAATAAGAATAAACACGACTTTTAACGGCTATTCTAACGGGATTCTAAAGTTGATTAATTGCACGAGTAATTTTTAGAATTTAGTTATTATTTTATAATTTTATTACGAATCTTATGGCTCTTACATTATTATATTATTATTTATGTTTTAACGACGACTTGGTTATTAGTACAATTTAAGCACTTTAATGGCGAGAAAACAAAGTTTATATGTTCGAAAAGCTTGAACTACTGTTTACAAGTCGAAAATATAATTGTTGCTTTAACAAAACGATTTTTAGAGAATTAAAGTTTACTTTGCGATTATTACACGATTTTTTAATAACGACTTATGAAAACAAGAAACTTGATTTTTATATTTAAAATGGTGAGATATATTTTATAGTTAATTTACATAATTTTTATTTAATTTAAAAAGGTTTTTATAAATTTATTATGATTTTTAAATGATTTAAATCGTTAATTGATTAAACTGAATTAATTAATAATAATAAAAAGAAATTGCATATGTCTGACCCGGGTTTCGAACCCGGGCCTCGGTGATACGGGTTTATAGTGTTAACCAACTAGTCTGGGTCTTCTATTCGTTAAGGTTATGGTTTCCATTCTTTAAATATAGTAACAGTTTAAATGATTTTGATAATAATGTTAATAATAGTTATTGGACCAAAACAAAAACGCATGACCCGGGTTTCGAACCCGGGTCTCATGGTTATGATGTACAGGTTTAACCAGTTGGACTACAAGATCAATTCATCTTGGGTATAAGAAAATATATATATATGTAGTATTTCAGATTCATCTTCTTCATCATAAGAACATGAACCCTAATATTTCAATTGAGGAATCTGTTTCATGTTCATTTCAATTAGTTTAGGGTTTTGTTTATTGGTGTAACGACATTAAAAAGCATATATCAATTACCTTTAGATGTTAAGATTTGGCTGAAACCCAGTGTGACATCTGACCCGATCCGACCCGACCCAGGTACCCGTTTCCCTTATCCGATCTCTTTCTTTTATGATTTAATATTTATTTATACTTATATTTTACTTTTAATAATAATAATATATTTTCCTTCCCGCCTCTTTCTCTCTCTTTCTTTCCGCCTTCCTTTTCTCTTGTCGCCGTCCCGCCCTCCTGTTTAACCCCTCAGCCTTGTTTCCCTCTTTTTCTCCTAACTTTCCTTGTCCTTTGTTTCTTCCCGCCTAAGGTTGTCTGTGCAGCTCCACGCGCCAGACTCCTTACAAGGAAGCCTGCGCGAAGACCTGTTGTTCCTGCAATACGCGAGGCGAACTGTTCTCGCAGCGCGCTAAGAATTGTAGTTCTTCTCGCAGCGCGCTAAGAATTGTAGTTCTTCTCGCAGCGCGCTAAGAACGGTAGTTCTTCCCGCGGCGCGCTAAGAATGGTAATTCTTCCCGTGGCGCGCTAAGAATGGTAATTCTTCCCGCGGCGCGCTAAGGATAATAGTTCTTCCCGCGGCGCGCTAAGGTTTGTTCTGTCAGCCTTCGCCCTCGCGCGTGCGCTCGAGCCTTCTCGCGCTAAACCCCTTTGAGTTTTCTTCTGTTTAATCTAGCCGTTTGCTTTTGTGTTGTCTATTCTTCTGTGCTGTTGACCTGACCTATCTTATGTCTGAAAAGTTACTTTCGGCGCAGCATGCGCACCAACCCCATTGGTTGACAGAAAAAGTGACTGACATTATCTTTTGAGATCTGCTTTTTCCATGCTTGACCAGTACCTTTATCTGACCCGCCCATGCCTGTTTACTGTTACCTGTCAGCTTTTCCTTGTCCCCTGCAGCTGCCATATCTTTTGATATCTTTTGCTTTTGGAATCTTTTACTTTTTGGAGATCTTTTCCCCTTTTCTAGGGATTGTGTTCCCTAGGGTTTCCCTATAAATAATAATGTTATTTTCCTAACACTACACACACAAACACTTATTTTAACCTCCTCCTGATCTCTCTGCCGCCTCCCTCTCTGCCTCCGTCTTCCTCCCTGTTCTGCCCTGTTTTCCGGTAATCTATTATATATAATAATTTGTTTAAGTTACTTATTAATTATGCTAACTTATAATCAAGACTTAAAACCAATCGTTAAAACAATAATCTTTAATTATAGGTTAACTTGTGCTTGTTTAAAGTTGGTTCTTGCTTTATCTTTCACCGCATCGTTTATCAAGTGAGTAATCTCGTACCTAATCCCTTTTTATTTTTAATGTTTTGGGATGTTCATGTGTTCATACAAACTTAGAGTCTTAAACTTGTTTATGAACTTTAGTCGCGCAGTATCCCATGTGTTGAGGACGTTTACTTGGCTGTTTATTTGTATGTGTGTATCATTAACCGCTTTGTTCGGCCTATTCCGCAGTTTTCATGGATCCATTAGATGAACACGGGAGACCTATCGTTTACGGTTTTCTTTGTTTACACTTGCACAGATGTTTTCTTGTTTTTGTGCTCATTTGGGAGCACGGATTGAACTATGAACTATGAGCTATGATCTATTTAGGCTTGATCACAATCTGATTGCACCCTTGTTAAACACCAGACATACACGTGTTGCGCGCAGATTTATTGTTATCTATTATCTATTAAACTTGATTTCTCACCAACACGCAAGTGTTTCACGTTTTATTTTAACACATGTTCAGGTTTGCTGTAGCTACATTTGGAGCTTGTGGACACGTAGGACGTTTTTACTTTTGGACCTAGATTAAAATGTATCAAGACAAGTTATTATTGTTCGAATATTTTGCCTTATAATATATTGAATTATGTTGCTTTATGTTATCTTGTGTATACTTTGCGCGTGCGCGAATGAATGTATTTATTAAATATTGACACCCAATAGTGTCACGAGTAATGAAATAATATGTGGCGCCCCGATGTATAATCCGCCTTTGGTCGGGGTGTTACAGATTGGTATCAGAGCTCGTTGACTTTAGGATAGGTGGTTAGACGTAACGGCCTAGAATACCTAAGAGTCCCTTTTCGCGCATGAGAGAAATCTCATGTTTGCGCGCTTATTGTTAATTACTCGTTGTTTATAAATATGCTCGCGCTTGCGCAGTATATGATTTTATGATTTATTTCGCGATATTTCGATTTTTGCTGAATTTCGATTTTTATTGATTTTACTTACATATTCGTTTGTTGGATTTGGAAATCCGAAAAGTCATGGTGATACATGAATAGTTGATTTTCAATTTCCATTTACGATTATGTTCTGAGATGGGAGACTTGAAAAGTCATGGTTGTGACATCTGCCCGATCCGACCCGACCCAGGTACCCGTTTCTCTGACCCGATCTCTTTCTTTTATGATTTAGTATTTATTTATACTTATATTTTACTTTTAAAAATAATAATATATATTTCCTTCCCGCCTCTTTCTCTCTCTTTTTCTTCCCGCTGTCCCGTCCCTCTCCTCTCTTTCCGCCTTCTTTTCCCTCTTGTCGCCGTCCCGCCCTTAAGCCTTGTTTCCCTCTTTTTCTTCTAACTCTTTGCTTGTCCTTTGTTCCTTCCCGCCTAAGGTTGTCTGCGCAGCTCCACGCGCCAGACCCCTTACAAGGAATCCTGCGTGAAGACCATCTGTTCCTGCGATACGCGAGACGAACGCTTCCCGCGACGCGTTAAGGATTTGTAGTTCCCTCGACGCGCGAAGAATTATAGTTCTTCCCGCGGCGCGCTAGGAATCTTAGTTCCTCCCGCGGCGCGCTAAGAAATGTGGTTCTTCCCGCAGTGCGCATGGAAATGAAGTTCTTTCCGCGACGCGTTAAGGTTGTTTTTGTCTACCTTCGCGCTCGCGCTCTCTTGACCTTCTGTGTCTGCCTTCGCGCCTTAGCCTTCTCGCGCGGTACCCTAGTTTTCTTCTGTTTAAATCTAGCCGTTTGCTTTTGTGTTGTCTTATCTTCTGAGCTGTTGACCTAACCTATCTAATGTCTGAAAAGTTACTTTCGGCGCAGCATGCGTACCAACCCCATTGGTTGGTAGAAAAAGTGACTGACATAATCTTTTGAGATCTGCTTTTGCCATGCTTGACCAGTACCTTTTTCTGAACTGCCCATGCCTTTTTACTGTTCGCTGACAGCTTTATCTTGCCCCCTGCAGCTGCCATATCTTTTGATATCTTTTGTTATCTTTTGTTTTGTCTTGTTCTGTTTGTCTTGGAACCTTTTCTGGATTTATGTCTCCTAGGGTTTTCCTATAAATAATAGTATTATTTTCTTAACACTACACACACAAAGCACTTAATCTCTCCTGTTCTCTTGCTCTTTGCTCTCTCTGCCGCCTTCCTCTCTTGCCTCCGTCTTCCTCCTTGTTCTTCCTGCTTTTCCGGTAATATATTATATATAATAATTTACTTATTAATTATGCTAACTTATTATCTAGACCTAAAACCGATCGTTGAAACATAATCTTTAATTATAGGTTAACTTTGCTTGTTTAAGAGTTGATTCTTGCTTTATCTTACACAGCATCGTTTATCAAGTGAGTTATCTCGTATCTAATCCCTTTTTGCTTTTAATGTTTTGGGATGTTCATGTGTTCATACAAACTTAGAGTCTTAAACTTGTTTATGAACTTTAGTCGCGCAGTATCCCATGTGTTGAGGACGTAGACTTGGCTGTTTATTTGTATGTGTGGATCATTAACCGTATGGACGGTCTATTCCGCAGTTTTCATGGTACCATTAGATGAACACGGGAGAACATTCGTTTATGATTTTCTCTTTTGTTTACACATGCACAGTTAGTCTTGTTTGTGAGCTCAATTGTGAGCACTGGCAGTCTTGTCTCTTAGAGTTGGTCCCGATCAGATTACACCCTTGTTGAAAACCAGACATACACATGTTTGCGCGCAGATTTATTGTTATCTATGTATTGTATTAAACTTGATTTCTCACCAACACGCAAGTGTTTGACGTTTATTTTAACACATGTTCAGGTTTGCAGTAGCGGTTTTGGAGCTTGTGGACACATAGGACGTTTTTACTTTTGGACCTAGATAAAAATGTATCAAGACAAGTTATTGCTGTTCGAATATTTTGATTTATAATATATTGATTTATGTTGGTTTATTTATATCTTATGTATACGTTGCGCATGCGTGAATGAATATATTCATTAAATATTGACACCCAATAGTGTCACGAGTAATGAAACAATATGTGGCGCCCCGATGAATAATCCGCCTTTGGTCGGGGTGTTACAGATTGGTATCAGAGCTCGTTGACTTTAGGATAGGAGGTTAGACGTAACGGCCTAGAATACCTAAGAGTCCCTTCTCGCGCATGAGAGAAATCTCATGTTTGCGCGCTTATTGTTAATTACTCGTTATTTATGAGTATGCTCGCGCTTGCGCAGTATATGATTTTATGTTTTATTTCTCGATATTTCGATTTTTGCTAAATTTTGATTTTTATTGATTTTTCTTGCATATTCGTTTGTTGGGTTTGAAAATCCGAAAAGTCATGGTGATACATGAATAGTTGATTTTCAATTTCCATTTACGATTATGTTCTGAGGTTGGAGACTTGAAAAGTCATGGTGATACATGAATTGTCAACCTCCAATACTCATTTTCTTGTATATTTTATATTGAAGATTGAAAAGTCATGGTGATACATGAATCGTCAATCTCCAATACTCGTTTGCTCGTATATTTTAAATTGGGAATTCGGAAAGTCATGGTGATACATGAATTGTCGATTCTTGATTCGAATTTGTTACCTTTATTAAGTCTGCATTTAAAGTCATTTAATCTACTTTAACTTTTGATAGTATCTAACTCCGTGAAACCAAGCTTTATAAGATTAAAACTTTGCGCTAAAACCAAGATATTAACTAAAATTAAAACTTTTATAGAATGCCTCCGCTATCTCGCCGATTTCAGAGAAGAGAAGCCTCGCGCATGCGTAAACAGCAACGTTCCCAGGAAATGGCCGCCGCAATAGCCCAAGCCTTGAGCCAAAACAATACCTCGAGTTATAACATCAAGTCCTTTAACGCGGGTAACCCTCCAAAGTTCACAGGTCTTGAAGGAGCCACCGTGATGCTCCAGTGGCTTGAGAAGATAGAAAACACTTTCCTCCACACCCAATGCCCCTCAGACAGACGAACCCTGTATGCTTCCAGTGTCCTGGAATCTAGAGCGCTTACTTGGTGGAATGGGGTAGCTCATGCGCGTGGCGCAGAGGCTGCTTCTAGCATGACATGGGAGGAATTCAAGGAAATTCTTACGCGAGAATTCTGCCCTCCCAACGAAGTTAAGCGCCTGGAGGAGGAATTTTGGAATCTTAAGCAGTACAGTGGTGAAGCGCGCGAGTACGCGACGCGCTTCCATGAACTAAGCCTGCTTGTCCCTCACCTTGTTACCCCTTCACGCCGAGCCATAGAGAAATTCCTTGGGGGTCTCCCCATGGAAATTCAAGATTCTGTATGGGCCAGAAACCCAGTAACCCTCTCTGACGCCATCGAGTTGGCCGCTGTGCTCAGCGACAACCATGTCAGAGCAGGAACCCTGTTCCTGCGGGGAACAGAAAAGACCAAACCCACCAAGACTGTCCCTGAACCAACAGAAACCAAACCAGAACCCTCAAACCGTAACAACCTCAAGCGCAGGCGCAAGGCCTATGCGCTTACCAACCCGCCCATAGTCCAGCAACCCGCTTACCAACCTCTAGCATACGCCCCTCAACCCCTGTCAGCCTACCCAACACCTCCTATAGCCCACAACTATGCCTTAACCAATCCGGCACTCCCTGCCCCGCCACTTAAGAAACCTTACACAGGAAACCATCCCTTTTGCCCAACCTGTAGATTTCACCACCCAACCCAAACCCCGTGTCGACTTTGTACCCGATGTGGCCGTACTGGTCACACTGCTGAGAACTGTAGAGTCCTTCTCGCCAATCCAATTGCGCCAACACCACCAGTCTACCCGCAGAACCCACAACCAACCTACCAAAATCCACGACCCAGGTCGTGCTATAACTGCGGTGATCCCAGTCATTTCCGGAACGCGTGCCCGAGACTACAAGTTCAGATTACGCAAGCGAATCCGGTGAACCAGATTTCAAACCAAGTAACGCGTGGACGAGCTTTTAACATAACCGCGCACCAAGCGCAAGCGAATAATGACGTAGTTAATGGTACATTTTTACTTAACGGATTTTATGCCTCTGTACTTTTTGATACTGGCGCCGATCGAAGTTTTATCTCTCGCGCCTTCGAGCAGAAGCTTGCGCGACCGCGCAGCGATTTAAAAGAAGATTTTTCAGTTGAATTGGCTAACGGTGAAACTGTTTTAATAAACTCAGTGATTAAAGATTGTACGCTTAACCTTAACGAAAACGATTTTCTGATTGACCTCATCCCTATGCCTCTTGGAAGCTTTGATGTTATTATTGGTATGGACTGGCTTTCGAAGAATCGCGCCGAAGTTATTTGCGCCAAGAAGTTGATTCGCATTCCTCGAGAGAATGGTGATCTTCACATTTACGGCGAAAAACCCTCCAGTGGTCTTAAGCTTATGTCTTGCGCCGAAGCCCAAAGACTCATGCGGAAGAAGTGTATTGCATTTCTAGCCCATGTGGTTAAACCCGATGAAGGAAAGAAGCTTCGCGATATCCCTGTTGTGCGTGATTTTCCTGAAGTTTTTCCTGATGATCTTCCTGGTATCCCTCCCGCTCGTGAAGTCGAGTTCCGTATTGATCTTGTCCCTGGTGCTTCCCCCGTAGCTAAATCTCCTTACCGTCTTGCACCCGCTGAGATGCAAGAATTGGCCAGCCAACTTCAAGAGTTGACTGCTAAAGGATTCATTCGCCCTAGCTCTTCGCCCTGGGGTGCTCCGGTGTTGTTCGTTAAAAAGAAAGATGGATCGTTTCGCATGTGTATTGATTACCGCGAGTTGAACAAACTCACCATTAAAAACCGGTATCCCTTACCGCGTATTGACGACCTCTTTGATCAACTCCAAGGTGCCTCTTGTTTCTCGAAGATTGATCTCCGCTCTGGCTATCACCAGTTGCGCATCCGCGATGAAGATGTTCCGAAGACTGCTTTTCGAACTCGTTATGGCCATTTTGAATTCTTGGTCATGTCCTTCGGTTTAACCAACGCACCCGCCGTTTTCATGGATCTAATGAATCGGGTGTGTAGGCCTTTCTTGGACCGTTTCGTGATTGTGTTTATCGATGATGTGCTGGTGTATTCTAAGACCAAGGCCGAGCATGAGCAACATCTTCGGTTGGTGTTGCAAAAGCTTAAAGCTGAGCAACTCTATGCTAAGCTTTCCAAGTGTGAATTTTGGTCTGATGAAGTACAGTTTCTTGGTCATGTTGTAAACAAGATGGGTATTCATGTCGACCCATCCAAGATTGAAGCAATCAAGAACTGGATTACGCCATCCTCTCCTTCTGAGATCCGTTCCTTTCTGGGCTTAGCTGGTTACTACCGGCGATTTATTTCGAACTTCTCGAAGATCGCTTTGCCTTTAACAGCTCTAACGCACAAAGGTAAACCGTATATTTGGGGCTCGAAGCAAGAAGAAGCCTTTCTGACGCTCAAGCGTTTGTTGTGTGAAGCTCCTGTTCTTGCGCTACCTGAGGGTAATGATGATTTTGTCGTGTATTGCGATGCATCCAACCAAGGTCTCGGTTGTGTTCTTATGCAACGAGGCAAGGTTATCGCTTACGCATCAAGGCAACTCAAGGTTCATGAAAAGAATTATACAACTCACGATCTCGAACTTGGTGCAGTTGTTTTTGCCTTGAAGATCTGGAGACACTACCTTTATGGTACTAAGTGTATCCTCTACACTGACCATAAAAGCCTTCAGCATATCTTTGATCAAAAGGAACTTAACATGAGGCAACGCCGATGGAACGAACTCATCAGCGATTACGATTGTGAGATCCGGTATCATCCTGGTAAGGCTAATGTGGTAGCCGACGCGCTCAGCCGAAAACCCTGCCAGCTTAACTGTATTTTGCCGCGCACCCAGCTTCACTTCGCGCCGATTCAGAGCAACCTTGAATCGCGTATTCGTGACGCGCAGCGCGCATCCATCAGTAATGGTAACCTTCGCGCCGAGTTAGCGTGTGGCGCGGAAGCGCATTTTGTTTCTAATCTGAGTGGAATTCTCTGCTATCTTAATCGCATCTGGATTCCCTTTGATGAGAATCTTCGCGCTGATATCCTGTATGAAGCGCATAAATCTCGGTATTCTATTCATCCTGGCGCTGATAAGATGTACAAGGATTTGCGCATTACTTATTGGTGGCCCGGTATGAAGAAGGATATTGCTGTGTTCGTAGCTAGATGTCTGACTTGTTCTAAAGTAAAAGCCGAACACCAACGCCCGTCTGGTTTGCTCGAACAACCAGAAATTCCTACGTGGAAGTGGGAATGTGTAGCGATGGACTTTATTACCAAGTTACCTTTGACAGCAAGCAAACATGATAGCATTTGGGTAATAGTGGATCGTTTGACTAAGTCTGCTCACTTCCTGCCCATTCGTGAAAACTACCGTGTTGAGCAACTCGCGCAGCTGTATGTCAAGGAAATTGTCTGCCGCCATGGTACTCCTTTGAGCATCATATCCGATCGCGATGGCCGTTTTATATCTCGCTTTTGGAAATCTCTCCAATCTGCGCTAGGAACTCGCTTGGACATGAGTACGGCATATCATCCTCAGACTGACGGTCAGTCTGAGCGAACTATTCAAACTCTTGAGGATATGCTCCGATCTTGTGTTCTTGATTTTGGAGGTAATTGGGATTCACACCTGCCTTTGATTGAGTTCTCTTATAATAACAGCTATCATTCCAGTATCGGTATGGCCCCATTAGAAGCACTTTACGGTCGTAAGTGCCGCTCCCCGATTTGTTGGAGCGAAGTGGGTGAAACTCAAATCACAGGACCCGAACTTGTTCAAGAGACAACCGATAAAATCGCCAAGATCCGTGATCATCTGCTGACTGCCAGAAGCCGACAGAAGAGTTACGCAGATCGTAGGCGGAAGCCTCTCGAATTTCAAGTTGGTGATCTTGTTCTCCTCAAAGTGTCGCCTTGGAAAGGTGTTGTCCGCTTTGGGAAGAAGGGTAAGCTTGCTCCTCGTTATGTTGGTCCATTCAAGATTCTCGCGCGTGTGGGAAAAGTTGCCTACAGACTTGACCTGCCGCCCGCGCTCAGTAATGTGCATCCAACGTTCCATGTATCCAATCTCAAGAAGTGTTTAGCTGACGAGAACCTTCACATTCCACTTGATGAAGTTCAAGTTGATGAAACTATGCATTTCATTGAGAAGCCTGTTGAGATTATGGATCGCGAGGTAAAGCAAACCAAGCGCAGTCGTATCCCTATCGTGAAAGTTCGTTGGGAGTCCAAGCGCGGAGCCGAGTTTACATGGGAAAGGGAAGATCAAATGAAGATCAAGTACCCGCACCTGTTCTCTGCGCAACCTACTTCGAGATAAATTTCGGGACGAAATTTCTTAAAGTAGGGGAGACTGTGACATCTGCCCGATCCGACCCGACCCAGGTACCCGTTTCTCTGACCCGATCTCTTTCTTTTATGATTTAGTATTTATTTATACTTATATTTTACTTTTAAAAATAATAATATATATTTCCTTCCCGCCTCTTTCTCTCTCTTTTTCTTCCCGCTGTCCCGTCCTTCTCCTCTCTTTCCGCCTTCTTTTCCCTCTTGTCGCCGTCCCGCCCTTAAGCCTTGTTTCCCTCTTTTTCTTCTAACTCTTTGCTTGTCCTTTGTTCCTTCCCGCCTAAGGTTGTCTGCGCAGCTCCACGCGCCAGACCCCTTACAAGGAATCCTGCGTGAAGACCATCTGTTCCTGCGATACGCGAGACGAACGCTTCCCGCGACGCGTTAAGGATTTGTAGTTCCCTCGACGCGCGAAGAATTATAGTTCTTCCCGCGGCGCGCTAGGAATCTTAGTTCCTCCCGCGGCGCGCTAAGAAATGTGGTTCTTCCCGCAGTGCGCATGGAAATGAAGTTCTTTCCGCGACGCGTTAAGGTTGTTTTTGTCTACCTTCGCGCTCGCGCTCTCTTGACCTTCTGTGTCTGCCTTCGCGCCTTAGCCTTCTCGCGCGGTACCCTAGTTTTCTTCTGTTTAAATCTAGCCGTTTGCTTTTGTGTTGTCTTATCTTCTGAGCTGTTGACCTAACCTATCTAATGTCTGAAAAGTTACTTTCGGCGCAGCATGCGTACCAACCCCATTGGTTGGTAGAAAAAGTGACTGACATAATCTTTTGAGATCTGCTTTTGCCATGCTTGACCAGTACCTTTTTCTGAACTGCCCATGCCTTTTTACTGTTCGCTGACAGCTTTATCTTGCCCCCTGCAGCTGCCATATCTTTTGATATCTTTTGTTATCTTTTGTTTTGTCTTGTTCTGTTTGTCTTGGAACCTTTTCTGGATTTATGTCTCCTAGGGTTTTCCTATAAATAATAGTATTATTTTCTTAACACTACACACACAAAGCACTTAATCTCTCCTGTTCTCTTGCTCTTTGCTCTCTCTGCCGCCTTCCTCTCTTGCCTCCGTCTTCCTCCTTGTTCTTCCTGCTTTTCCGGTAATATATTATATATAATAATTTACTTATTAATTATGCTAACTTATTATCTAGACCTAAAACCGATCGTTGAAACATAATCTTTAATTATAGGTTAACTTTGCTTGTTTAAGAGTTGATTCTTGCTTTATCTTACACAGCATCGTTTATCAAGTGAGTTATCTCGTATCTAATCCCTTTTTGCTTTTAATGTTTTGGGATGTTCATGTGTTCATACAAACTTAGAGTCTTAAACTTGTTTATGAACTTTAGTCGCGCAGTATCCCATGTGTTGAGGACGTAGACTTGGCTGTTTATTTGTATGTGTGGATCATTAACCGTATGGACGGTCTATTCCGCAGTTTTCATGGTACCATTAGATGAACACGGGAGAACATTCGTTTATGATTTTCTCTTTTGTTTACACATGCACAGTTAGTCTTGTTTGTGAGCTCAATTGTGAGCACTGGCAGTCTTGTCTCTTAGAGTTGGTCCCGATCAGATTACACCCTTGTTGAAAACCAGACATACACATGTTTGCGCGCAGATTTATTGTTATCTATGTATTGTATTAAACTTGATTTCTCACCAACACGCAAGTGTTTGACGTTTATTTTAACACATGTTCAGGTTTGCAGTAGCGGTTTTGGAGCTTGTGGACACATAGGACGTTTTTACTTTTGGACCTAGATAAAAATGTATCAAGACAAGTTATTGCTGTTCGAATATTTTGATTTATAATATATTGATTTATGTTGGTTTATTTATATCTTATGTATACGTTGCGCATGCGTGAATGAATATATTCATTAAATATTGACACCCAATAGTGTCACGAGTAATGAAACAATATGTGGCGCCCCGATGAATAATCCGCCTTTGGTCGGGGTGTTACAATGGTGATACATGAATTGTCAACCTCCAATACTCATTTTCTTGTATATTTTATATTGAGGATTGAAAAGTCATGGTGATACATGAATCGTCAATCTCCAATACTCGTTTTCTCGTATATTTTAAATTGGGAATTCGGAAAGTCATGGTGATACATGAATTGTCGATTCTTGATTCGAATTTGTTACCTTTATTAAGTCTGCATTTAGGGTCATTTATTTTACTTTAACTTTTGACAGTAACTGACTCCGCGAAACCAAGCTTTTCGAGGTTAAACTTTGCGCTAAAACCAAGATATTAACAAAAATTAAAACTTTTATAGAATGCCTCCGCTATCTCGCCGCCATCAGAGGAGAGAAGCCTCGCGCAGACGATCGCAGCAACGTTCCCGGGAAATGGCCGCCGCGATAGCCCAAGCCTTAAACCAAAACAATGCTAACACCTCTGGTTATAACATTAAGTCCTTTAATGCGGGTAACCCTCCGAAGTTCACAGGTCTTGAAGGAGCCACCGTGATGCTCCAATGGCTCGAGAAGATTGAAAACACTTTCCTCCACACCCAATGCCCCTCAGACAGACGAACCCTATATGCTTCCAGTGTCCTGGAATCTAGAGCGCTTACATGGTGGAATGGAGTAGCTCATGCGCGTGGCGCAGAAGCTGCTTCTAGCATGCCCTGGGAGGAATTTAAGGAAATTCTGACGCGAGAATTCTGCCCTCCCAACGAAGTTAAGCGCCTGGAGGAAGAATTTTGGAATCTTAAGCAATACAGCGGTGAAGCGCGCGAGTACGCGACGCGCTTCCATGAACTAAGCCTGCTTGTCCCTCACCTTGTTACCCCTTCCCGCCGAGCCATCGAGAAATTTCTTGGGGGACTCCCCATGGAAATTCAAGATTCTGTATGGGCCAGAAACCCAGCAACCCTCTCTGACGCCATCGAGTTGGCCGCTGTGCTCAGCGACAACCATGTCAGAGCAGGAACCCTGTTCCTGCGGGGAACTGAGAAGACCAAACCCACCAAGACTGCCCCTGAACCAACAGAAACCAAACCAGAACCCTCAAACCGTAACAACCCGAAGCGTAGGCGCAGACAAGTTTATGCGCTTACCAGCCCGCCCATTGTCCAGCAACCCACCTACCAACCTCCAGTTTACGCTCCTAACCCACTGTCGACCTACCCAACACCTCCTATAGTCCACAACTATGCCTTAACCAATCCCGCACTCCCTGCCCCGCCACCTAAGAAACCTTACACAGGAACCCAACCCTTTTGCCCAACCTGTAGACTCCACCACCCACCTCAAGTCCCATGTCGACAATGTAACCGATGTGGCCGCGTTGGTCACTCAGCCGAATACTGTAGAGTCCCTCCCGCCAATCCAATTGCGCCAACACCACCAGTCTACCCGCAGAACCCACAACCAACCTACCAAAACCCACGACCCAGATCGTGCTTTAACTGCGGTGATCCCAGTCATTTCCGGAACGCGTGCCCGAGACTACAAGTTCAGATTACGTAAGCGAATCCGGTGAACCAGATTTCGAACCAAGTGACGCGTGGCCGAGCTTTTAACATAACCGCGCACCAAGCGCAAGCGAATAATGACGTAGTTAATGGTACATTTTTGCTTAACGGATTTTATGTTTCTGTACTTTTTGATACTGGCGCCGATCGAAGTTTTATTTCTCGCGCGTTTGAGCAGAAGCTTGCGCGACCGCGCAGCGATTTAAAAGAAAATTTTTCAGTTGAATTGGCTAATGGGGAAACTGTTTTAATTAACTCAGTGATTAAAAATTGCACGCTTAACCTTAACGAAAACGATTTTCTGATCGACCTCATCCCCATGCCTCTTGGAAGCTTTGATGTTATTATTGGTATGGACTGGCTCTCGAAGAATCGCGCCGAAGTTATTTGCGCCAAGAAGTTGATTCGCATTCCTCGAGAAAATGGTGATCTTCGTATCTACGGCGAGAAACCCTCCAGTGGTCTTAAGCTTATGTCTTGCGCCGAAGCCCGAAGGCTCATGCGGAAAAGGTGTATTGCATTTTTAGCCCATGTGGTTAAACCCGATGAAGGAAAGAAGAAGCTTCGCGATATCCCCGTTGTGCGTGATTTCCCTGAAGTTTTTCCTGATGATCTTCCTGGTATCCCTCCCGCTCGTGAAGTCGAGTTCCGTATTGATCTTGTCCCTGGTGCTTCCCCCGTAGCTAAATCTCCTTACCGTCTTACGCCCGCTGAGATGCAAGAATTGGCAAGCCAACTTCAAGAGTTGACTGCTAAAGGATTCATTCGCCCTAGCTCTTCGCCCTGGGGTGCTCCGGTGTTGTTCGTTAAAAAGAAAGATGGTTCGTTTCGCATGTGTATCAATTACCGCGAGTTGAACAAACTCACCATTAAGAACCGGTATCCCTTACCGCGTATTGACGACCTCTTTGATCAACTCCAAGGTGCCTCTTGTTTTTCCAAGATTGATCTCCGCTCTGGCTATCACCAGTTGCGTATCCGCGATGAAGATGTTCCGAAGACTGCTTTTCGAACTCGTTATGGCCATTTTGAATTCTTGGTCATGTCCTTCGGTTTAACCAACGCACCCGCCGTTTTCATGGATCTAATGAACCGGGTGTGTAGGCCTTTCTTGGATAAATTCGTGATTGTGTTTATCGATGACGTTCTGATTTATTCTAAGACCAAGGCCGAGCATGAGCAACATCTTCGGTTGGTATTGCAAAAGCTTAGAGCCGAGCAGCTCTTTGCCAAGCTCTCCAAGTGTGAATTCTGGTCGGATGAAGTACAGTTTCTTGGCCATGTTGTTAACAAGATGGGTATTCACGTCGACCCATCCAAGATTGAAGCAATCAAGAACTGGATTACGCCATCCACTCCTACCGAAATCCGTTCCTTTCTGGGCTTAGCTGGTTATTACCGGCGCTTCATTTCGAATTTCTCGAAGATCGCTTTGCCTTTAACAGCTCTAACGCACAAAGGTAAACCGTATATTTGGGGCTCGAAGCAAGAAGAAGCCTTTCTGACGCTCAAGCGTTTGTTGTGTGAAGCTCCTGTTCTTGCGCTACCTGAGGGTAATGAAGATTTTGTCGTGTACTGCGATGCCTCCAACCAAGGTCTCGGTTGTGTTCTTATGCAACGAGGCAAGGTTATCGCTTACGCATCAAGGCAACTTAAGGTTCATGAAAAGAATTATACAACTCACGACCTCGAACTAGGCGCAGTTGTTTTTGCCTTGAAGATCTGGAGACACTACCTTTATGGTACTAAGTGTATCCTCTACACTGACCATAAAAGCCTTCAGCATATCTTTGATCAAAAGGAACTCAACATGAGGCAACGCCGATGGAACGAACTCATCAGCGATTACGATTGTGAGATCCGGTATCATCCTGGTAAGGCTAATGTGGTAGCCGATGCGCTCAGCCGAAAACCCTGCCAGCTTAACTGTATCTTGCCGCGCACGCAGCTTCACTTCGCGCCGATCCAAAGCAACCTTGAATCCCGCATTCGTGACGCGCAGCGCGCATCCATCAGTAATGGTAACCTTCGCGCCGAGTTAGCGTGTGGCGCGGAAGCGCACTTTGTCCCTAATCTGAGTGGAATTCTCTGCTATCTCAATCGCATTTGGATTCCCTTTGATGAGAATCTTCGCGCTGATATCCTGAGTGAGGCGCATAAATCTCGATATTCTATTCATCCCGGCGCTGATAAGATGTACAAGGATTTGCGCATTACTTATTGGTGGCCCGGTATGAAAAAGGATATTGCTGTGTTCGTAGCTAAATGCCTGACTTGTTCTAAGGTAAAAGCTGAACATCAACGCCCATCTGGTTTGCTCGAACAACCAGAAATTCCTACGTGGAAATGGGAAGGTATAGCGATGGACTTTATTACCAAGTTACCTTTGACAGCAAGCAAACATGATAGCATTTGGGTAATAGTGGATCGTTTGACTAAGTCTGCTCACTTTCTGCCCATTCGTGAAAACTACCGTGTTGAGCAACTCGCGCAGCTTTATGTCAAGGAAATTGTCTGCCGTCATGGTACTCCTTTGAGCATTATATCCGATCGCGATGGCCGTTTTATATCTCGCTTTTGGAAATCTCTCCAATCTGCGCTAGGAACTCGCTTGGACATGAGTACGGCATATCATCCTCAGACTGACGGTCAGTCTGAGCGAACTATTCAAACTCTTGAGGATATGCTCCGATCTTGTGTTCTTGATTTTGGAGGTAATTGGGATTCGCACCTGCCTTTGATCGAGTTCTCTTATAATAACAGCTATCATTCCAGTATTGGTATGGCCCCATCTGAAGCACTTTACGGTCGTAAGTGCCGCTCCCCGATTTGTTGGAGCGAAGTGGGTGAAGCTCAAATCACAGGACCCGAACTTGTTCAAGAGACAACCGATAAAATCGCCAAGATCCGTGATCATCTGCTGACTGCCAGAAGCCGACAGAAGAGTTACGCAGATTGCAGGCGAAAGCCTCTCGAATTTCAAGTTGGTGATCTTGTTCTCCTCAAAGTGTCGCCTTGGAAAGGTGTTGTCCGCTTTGGGAAGAAAGGTAAGCTTGCTCCTCGATATGTTGGACCATTTAAGATTCTCGCGCGTGTAGGGAAAGTTGCCTACAGACTTGACCTGCCGCCCGCGCTCAGTAATGTGCATCCAACGTTCCATGTATCCAATCTCAAGAAGTGTTTAGCTGACGAGAACCTTCACATTCCACTTGATGAAGTTCAAGTTGATGAATCTATGCATTTCGTTGAGAAGCCTGTTGAGATTATGGATCGCGAGGTAAAGCAAACCAAGCGCAGTCGCATCCCTATCGTGAAAGTTCGCTGGGAGTCCAAGCGCGGAGCCGAGTTTACATGGGAAAGGGAAGATCAAATGAAGATCAAGTACCCGCACCTGTTCTCTGCGCAACCTACTTCGAGATAAATTTCGGGACGAAATTTCTTAAAGTAGGGGAGACTGTGACATCTGACCCGATCCGACCCGACCCAGGTACCCGTTTCCCTTATCCGATCTCTTTCTTTTATGATTTAATATTTATTTATACTTATATTTTACTTTTAATAATAATAATATATTTTCCTTCCCGCCTCTTTCTCTCTCTTTCTTCCGCCTTCCTTTTCTCTTGTCGCCGTCCCGCCCTCCTGTTTAACCCCTCAGCCTTGTTTCCCTCTTTTTCTCCTAACTTTCCTTGTCCTTTGTTTCTTCCCGCCTAAGGTTGTCTGTGCAGCTCCACGCGCCAGACTCCTTACAAGGAAGCCTGCACGAAGACCTGTTGTTCCTGCGATACGCGAGGCGAACTGTTCTCGCAGCGCGCTAAGAATTGTAGTTCTTCTCGCAGCGCGCTAAGAACGGTAGTTCTTCCCGCGGCGCGCTAAGAATGGTAGTTCTTCCCGCGGCGCGCTAAGAATGGTAATTCTTCCCGCGGCGCGCTAAGGATAATAGTTCTTCCCGCGGCGCGCTAAGGTTTGTTCTGTCAGCCTTCGCCCTCGCGGTGCGCTCGAGCCTTCTCGCGCTAAACCCCTTTGAGTTTTCTTCTGTTTAATCTAGCCGTTTGCTTTTGTGTTGTCTATTCTTCTGTGCTGTTGACCTGACCTATCTTATGTCTGAAAAGTTACTTTCGGCGCAGCATGCGCACCAACCCCATTGGTTGACAGAAAAAGTGACTGACATTATCTTTTGAGATCTGCTTTTTCCATGCTTGACCAGTACCTTTATCTGACCCGCCCATGCCTGTTTACTGTTACCTGTCAGCTTTTCCTTGTCCCCTGCAGCTGCCATATCTTTTGATATCTTTTGCTTTTGGAATCTTTTACTTTTTGGAGATCTTTTCCCCTTTTCTAGGGATTGTGTTCCCTAGGGTTTCCCTATAAATAATAATGTTATTTTCCTAACACTACACACACAAACACTTATTTTAACCTCCTCCTTGATCTCTCTGCCGCCTCCCTCTCTGCCTCCGTCTTTCTCCCTGTTCTGCCCTGTTTTCCGGTAATCTATTATATATAATAATTTGTTTAAGTTACTTATTAATTATGCTAATTTATAATCAAGACTTAAAACCAATCGTTAAAACAATAATCTTTAATTATAGGTTAACTTGTGCTTGTTTAAAGTTGGTTCTTGCTTTATCTTTCACCGCATCGTTTATCAAGTGAGTAATCTCGTACCTAATCCCTTTTTATTTTTAATGTTTTGGGATGTTCATGTGTTCATACAAACTTAGAGTCTTAAACTTGTTTATGAACTTTAGTCGCGCAGTATCCCATGTGTTGAGGACGTTTACTTGGCTGTTTATTTGTATGTGTGTATCATTAACCGCTTTGTTCGGCCTATTCCGCAGTTTTCATGGATCCATTAGATGAACACGGGAGACCTATCGTTTACGGTTTTCTTTGTTTACACTTGCACAGATGTTTTCTTGTTTTTGTGCTCATTTGGGAGCACGGATTGAACTATGAACTATGAGCTATGATCTATTTAGGCTTGATCACAATCTGATTGCACCCTTGTTAAACACCAGACATACACGTGTTGCGCGCAGATTTATTGTTATCTATTATCTATTAAACTTAATTTCTCACCAACACGCAAGTGTTTGACGTTTTATTTTAACACATGTTCAGGTTTGCTGTAGCTACATTTGGAGCTTGTGGACACGTAGGACGTTTTTACTTTTGGACCTAGATTAAAATGTATCAAGACAAGTTATTATTGTTCGAATATTTTGCCTTATAATATATTGAATTATGTTGCTTTATGTTATCTTGTGTATACTTTGCGCGTGCGCGAATGAATGTATTTATTAAATATTGACACCCAATAGTGTCACGAGTAATGAAACAATATGTGGCGCCCCGATGTATAATCCGCCTTTGGTCGGGGTGTTACACCCAGTTGCCGGAAAAGAATTTTATAAGAATTCCCAATTACAGATTACTCAGTGTATTAAAGGGGGATTGAGAGGAATGAGCGAGTTGTAATGAAGCTTGGGCATCTATTTATACTCCGGGGTGGAGCGTATACGCGATATTTGCATTAATGGTGAATCCGTGATTTCCGGCGACGATTACGGGGTGTTTTACGGTAAGGAATCACAATTAATTAGTTGGTTATTGCTTAATATTGACGGAGAATCATTTTTATAAAAACAAATTCGAGTTAAAAACGCGTTTAAGGGTGTAACGGCTTCCTCCGGCGCCGGATTCCGGCCACCGGAGGTTCGCCGGAAAATCGGGACAGGGGGGGGGGGACGGGAGGGGCTGGGTAAGGTTTATTATTTTAATATAATTTGAATTAAAAATGTTACACTATTAGTCCCTGAAGTTTAAAGAACCTTTAAATGATAATATAAATATATCTTTTAAGTTAAATAAAGTTTTCAAGTTTACATTTTAACCTAAACTTTATAATTAAATTATAAAGTTTTTGGTTTTGGATTATTTACGCGTACTCGCGCGGCTCGATTAACGTTAAGGTTCGGAAATTTATAAACAACGAATAATGAACATTAAATGTCGGGAATCACTGTATTAAAATATATTTAATACATCGAAACGACCCAACGGGTCGGGTTTACAAATACAAATCCGAATCGAAAATTGACGAATGTCACATATAAGGGTCTGCCACCCTGACTCTTGCATTAGACTCTTACATTACGTTCTTTCTTGACTCTTACAATCGTGTTAAGTAACAAACTAGTCACACACAAATTCTAACAGCCCTCTTTAATTCTTGCATTAATCATTCACATTAATCGTATAAGTATACATGTTACTAGTCTTACAAGTATGCACATAGCCCTGAAAACATTTCAAAGAGAAATGGGGCTGGAACTCACCTGTTGTCGGTTTCTCTCAGAGTTTATGGTTACACCTCTTCTCAGCTGGGCACGACTAACTGTTTAACAAGTTACAAGCATCAGTTATCTGTCTCTACCACTTCTTACACCTAGGTTAATGAGACCCACAACTAACATGGGTCCGGGGGCAGCGCCCCTGGTAGCGAGGTCTAGGGGCTCCCTTAGCAGGGTCCAAGGGGCGGAGCCCATGACTGGGGTTGAGCTGTCAGGTCAGCTCGGAAAAATTTTATTTTCATTAATAGGTCCTTTATCGAAAACGCATCAGAAAATGGGTTTCATGAAATTTAGCATGGCCATTTCGCATGGAATTTCGCATCGCATGGGAAGGTTTCGCTTCGCATGGGAAGGTTTCGCTTCGCATGCTTATTTCGCTTCGCATGGCATGCGATGCGAAATTCTTGGATTTCGCATGGCATGCGATGCGAAGCCCTTTTCATGCGAAAACCCCCTTTTTACTTTATTTTTACCATTTTAAGGCCATTTTCCTCCGAAACTCCTCCTTAAGACCATTTTCTACTCTTTATGAGTTTCGGGTCGTACCAACTTGTATACCCGTGTTTTCAAAGTCCGAATATCACTTTTTTTGTCCTATAACACCCCCATAAGGTTATAACTCACCAAGTTTATGTTTTTCTTACGTTATACAACTCGATCTATCGTTCTAACAGTTTGCATGTCGAAACCAACCCCAAAAACTCAATCTTGTTGGCCAAAACTCACCTTTTTGGTCTCGGGTTCGGATCTGGACAAATCCGAGGATCTTGGTGGTGTTACTTGTTGTTTTATGGTGTTTACACCCAAGACTCGTTCTTCCTTGTGCACGGATTTGGATCCGGAATGCAGAGAGAATGTGTGTGTGTTCTTGAGTGTGTGTGTGTTGTGAAAGGAAGGAAAATGGTGAAAGGGTGGAAGGGTTGGGTTTATATAGGGGGCTATGGGCCCCACAACCTACTCACAATTCCAAATCAGATTTTTTTTTACCCAAACATTTACACAAGCAATCAAATTAACAACACGCACAAAATAATAAATTTTCCTTTTATTTATTAATATTTAAATACGGATGTTACATGTATTTGAAATGTGAGAAATGGCTCGATGAGATAGTTTCTGAAAGAAAATTAGTGGAACACTAATGATGCAATTGGTGAAACAAGAGTTTTGAGCTTTTTATGGGTTCGAAATTGGTCGAAAACTCGAGCATAACTTGGGGAGAAATGGAGGAAATTTGATCTTGAAGATGCATAAGGGGGAAGAGGCTAAGAGGGGTGGGTGAAACAATGTTATAATAGAAAATGTAAATGTGGTGTTGTATGGTTGGGCTAGCTACTTGCTAGTTGTCGACGTCTAGCTATTAATAAAATCCTCTTGATTGGTCGTTCAAAAAATATCTTATCGGTTAGATATATTTAATAATTTATTGTGTAAAATTTTTATGCGCACTTACCATAATATAAACATACATCTTCGTATGCATCCTTATAATACTTCACGTCGTGTTATCAATACTTTTTGGAGTTGAAAAATTGTATCAAAATATAACTTAAACTTAGTACAATTTAATATATTTGTTTTTTTTTAATTCTGTATCTTTTTCATTTGATTAATTTATCAAATGGAAAACTTATAGTATGAACATACATGTATTTAAGATAACATTTCACTTATATGTTTAGTCAATTAGATTTAACATCGCTAAGATGAATTCAGGTATGGTAAATTATGAAAATGGTCCTATGCTTTATATGAAACTACATTTTTGGTTTGTAGGAGTGAAGTTTATATAGGAGTGAAGTTTATACGGGTGATGCTACTTTCTTAAACTTGTTGCATAAATGGTTCCAGGATATTAAATGGTCGTTAAGACATATCATGTGAGCACATGAAGTAGTGGGTCATTTCTATTTTCTAGTTTCTACTACTTTTTATTATATGAATTATAAAACTCTTTTTTATAATGCATCATCTCTTTTTTAATTTAACAAATATCTTTCGATATTATAAAAAGGCGTATGCGTAAGAATAATATATATTTAGTAAACCATCATTATCGCTTATACTATAATATACGAAAATAATTAATTATACTTTATTATATATTAGTTTGAAAATTGTTGATGGATCATATTATATATTTTTTATGTCCAAGACCAATCAAAGATGAGTGAAAATGGTTAAAACGATGTTGGGTCGTCTTAATGATTGGTCTGAGAATCATAAGATCAATCGAAGAATAGTGAAAACGGTTGTGTAATTGTTTTGAATTTTTCTCGTAAAATTTATAACGACATGTAATAAACTAGAACACATGTGAAAATGAAAGAAGCATGGTTCATTATTGTATTACTATCTGTATATCATGAAGACAAAAACTATCCTAAATGGGATCTCAATATTGACAACCTTGATTGAAACTACATTAGCAACATAAGTATTAGTCTACTTTCAGTTATTTCCCAACCGAATATGCTAGTAGCTAGAGAGAAAGAAAGACGGTTATTAGGTTAGAAAACATCTTATATACTGCTTGCAAAGAATTAAGTTGTTATCAAGAAAAGTTTGTTTCAACAGAAAAGTTACAATTTTTAGATAAACTAAATTATTATTAGAATATTGATCCATCTGAAGATTAATATATTTTGTTGGAAAACTGCGTTAAGTAGAATACCAACAAACTATGTTTTTAACAAAAGTAAGAGCAAAAATAATACCAATCGTTTGCGCAAGTTGTGGCAAATCACCAGAGCCTACGAATCATTACTAGTATTTGCACTTTTGCAGAATCGGTGCGGCAACAAAGAAACTCATGGTGCAGGTTTCATTCGCAGCTAGGAGCTCGGTTGTTGAAGTATTAGCCTTTGTGGAGATGTTCACCGGGTTCAAACTTCATAAGAAGTTTGTATAAACACGTTTCTTAGCAAATTTGTGGTTTATTTGGAAAACACTAATGACAAAGTCTCCACCAACAAAAATCTGTAGTCCAATATATGAGTACAGGAGATAAAATTAATTATTTTCTACGAGTAAAAAGAAAAATGGCAACACTACAATTGTTCTATTGCAATTCTTGGAGTATAGTGTTATCCAGCATCTTGTTAGTTTCTAAGACAAGTTGTAGTGGGGCGATATTAGGCGGCAACACCCCCAGCCTGGCCGATAAGTAGGGCGATAGGTGGGGGGGGGGGCGACAAGAAGTTGTCGCCGATGAAGGTTAGAAGAATATTATTATTTTATTAAACGGACAAATGCAAACATTGGGGGGATATTTGAGCTACAACACCACTACACCTTAAAATAAAAACGTTCATTTGCTGACAAAAATCACCCTCATTTTGTAACCATCCACTATAGATAGCCTAATTAATTACATTTTATCCAATCTACCGGTTAAAGATTTATTTAAACTTTGATTATTATAATTTTTTAAACGTCATTAAAAACGGAGAAAAGGTAAGTGTTGGTGATGAATTGATCATTATCTGTTGTATTTGGAACGTTCTGGGTTTTTTTTAATAAACAATAACGATAAAAATTAGGGTAACAACCAGACCATACTACAACTACAATATAAAAGACAAAACCCCCAAACAACATCTTGCATATCAGCAAGTGAGCATAGAGAGTATCCCTATGCCCACTTCATTATAATAATAATATAATAATCTTCAACTCCATCTCTGATCTAAACACCAAGATTCAATAATAATAATAATAATAATAATAATAATAATAATGTCCAAACGCTTCATCTCCATCGCCGATCAAGTTCTCGAAAACGTATTAGAAAACGTTTTAATCTTCTTAACCTCACGGCGTGACCGTAACGCCGTCTCACTGGTGTGCAAGTCATGGTGCCGTGCGGAAGCCCGCACCCGATCCGACCTCTTCATCGGAAACTGCTACGCGGTGGCTCCACGCCGCGTCACGGACCGGTTTAAAACCCTCCGGTCGGATTATTTAAAAGGGAAGCCCCGGTTCGCCGACTTTAGTTTAATGCCGGTGGGTTGGGGTGCGCATTTTACGCCGTGGGTGTATGCCATGGCGGGTGCTTATCGTGCGCTGGAGAAGATTTATCTGAAACGGATGTTGGTTACTGATGATGACCTGGCGGTTATTGCCAACTCGTTTCCCGGGTTTAAGGAGCTGGTTTTGGTTTCTTGTGAAGGGTTTGGCGCTAGAGGCCTTGGGGTTATTGCTAGCGAATGCAGGTATATTAAGGTTTCGGGTTTCGGTTTGTATAGATCTGAATTTGTTAACGGTAGGGGTGCAAACGAGTCCAGCCGCCAACTCCACGAGATCGGACTGATAAAAAAAAACTCGAAATGTTTTTTTCTAGCATTATCGAGCTCGAGCCAAACCCGAGCCTTGAATGAAGCTCGTTTAGTTTAGTTATTGAGCCTGAGCTCGAGCTTTGTATAGGAAGCTTGTTTGGGCTTGTCCGAGTAGAGGTGTACAAACCGGTTAAAAACTCAAAACCGGTTTGGGTTGAAACCGGTTCGGTTTGGTCAACAAAAGTCAAAACCGGTTTATAATCAGTTTCGGTTTGGGTTGAAACTAGTTTCTTACAATGTTACAATCGGTTTGTTAACCGGGTTGAAACCGGTTTTTGTGGAGAAAATTACAAACCGGTTTCTACATAATCGGTTTCAAACCAGTTCGGTAAATGGTTTATTTGCCCACCTCTACGTCCAAGCGTAGTGTGTTTTAAAGTTTAACTCTTTTAGACTTCTATGTATTAGTTTCACACTGCACAACCGAGGTATGGCTTGTTTAAGGTAATGCACACTAGCTCGAGTCGAGCTAAGGCTGGTTAATGTTTTTCGTCAAATTTATAAAAATAATTAAATATAAATATATATAATAAATTAATTAGTATGTAATGGCCGGTTGAGTTTGAGCTTTATAAAACGAGCTTGAGCTCTCGTAAGTTAAAACGAACCAAGCTCGAGCCTAGTTGAACTCGGGCTTGCTCGCCTCATTTACGCCCCTAGTTACGGACTGAAGCCATTGCAATGTATGAGAGTTGTCCCACATTTGTTGCCCGTACAACTGATGATAGCTTGCAATGGTTTCAGTCTCCGTTTTCGGTATCAGTTTTACGAAAGTAAGCTAATTTGATTCAGGAATCTTCGTGTTCTTGAGCTGAATGAAGACGAGGTTTCAGAAGACGAATTCGATTGGATTTCATGTTTTCCATCTGATTGTACAACCAATCTGGAATCATTATGCTTTGATTGTCTAGAAATCCCAGTTAATTTTGAAGCATTAGAAAAACTAGTAGCAAGATCACCATTGTTAAAGAAGCTTAGATTGAACCGACATGTTTCAGTACAGCAGCTTTACCGGTTGACTTCCCGGGCACCACAGTTGACCGATTTGGGAACCGGTTCCTTCGGGTTACAGGATATTATTGACCCTCAACAACCCGGATACCAAGAACCCGATTATGGTAACACTTTTGCTGCATGCAAATCGATTGTTTGTCTTTCAGGTTTCCGGGATCTTACACATGAATATATTCCCGCCGTGTTTCCAATCTGTGCGAATCTCACTTCATTGAATCTTAGTTATGCTCGTATTGATGCACAACAGCTGAAAAGCATTATCCGCCACTGTCATAAGCTAAGGATTTTTTGGGTAATTTACACAACTTTAGAAGTTTTATGCGTCTCTGTATCTAGGGGTGTTCACAGTCTGGTTTGGCCCGTTTTCACATTTTGGGTCAAACCTGTAAATCTATAAGAACGTTTCTTTTAGAAACTCTAAACAGAACGGTTCGGCTTTGGTGGTTTGCTGAGTTTTTTTTTTAGCATGGAATCTTTGAAAGCTCAGTAAAATATTAAGTATACAAAAAGATAAATTCTTGTATATTTAAAGTATTAAAGGGCTGATAAAAAAATTGTGAGAAAAAAAATTAACAGTAAGAATTTCGTTGAGTTAGTAATATATACGTATTATAATTAAGAAAAGACTTTGCGTACTATAATTGTTTGATTCCTGCACCTGAAAAAGCTACTTCATTTATATTAATGTTATATAGATTAAGAAACTATTTTTGTAATTGTTTTGTTGATATTTCGTGGCGATCTGTTCCAAACCGTACACCTAACTGTTTCACTCATAAACCAGCCGAACCGACCGATTTAGCTAGTTTTGAACACCCCTATTTGTATCTATATTTAAGTCTAAATTTTGAAATGATGGTTTAATTTGCGTTTTTAATCTTTTACCAGACACTTGATTCAATCTGTGATGAAGGGCTTCAAGCAGTAGCTGATGCATGTACAGATCTCCGTGAGCTTCGCGTTTTTCCATCAGACCCTTCTGAAAATGCCGAAGGGCCCGTTTCTGAAACGGGCCTCCTTGCAATATCTTTAGGGTGTAGAAAACTACAATCTATTCTTTTACTTTTGTCAACAAATGACAAATGCAGCGGTTATAGCCATGTCCAATAACTGCCCGGATCTGGAGGTGTTTCGTCTTTGTATTATTGGGCGGTACCGACCTGATTGGGCCACGGGTCAGCCCATGGACGAGGGTTTTGGAGCCATTGTCAAGAACTGTAAGAAACTGACTCGGTTAGCCGTTTCTGGTTTGTTAACTGATCGGGCATTTAGTTACATCGGGCAATATGGTAAATTGGTAAGAACATTATCCGTGGCGTTTGCTGCTGATGGTGATACCGGGCTGAAATACGTGTTGGAAGGTTGCACGAATCTGCAAAAGCTTGAAATCCGAGATAGCCCGTTTGGGGACTCGGGCTTACAGTCGGGTTTGCACCATTTTTATAATATGAGGTTTGTCTGGTTGTCTTCGTGTCGAGTGACTAAACAAGGGTGTTTGGAAGTTGCTAGAAGGTTGCCAAAATTAGTGGTGGAAGTTTTTAGGAGGGATGAGGAGGATGGAGGCGAGAGGGGCGATTGTGTCAATACGCTTTATATGTATCGGTCACTCGATGGCCCACGAGCTGATGCGCCACAGTTTGTCAAGATTTTGTAAATTTCAATGATGTAAAGCAATTATCATAATGCTTCTCAGAAGCAATAATGCTGGATTGATATCATATAGTTATACCAACTTCCAGATATGTTGGTGCATATTCTTCATGATTTTTCAAATTCCTATAAAGTGTAAAGATCTTCATCAACGATTATTTAACGCGTACACACTAAAAAATCTACTGCTGTTTGGCTCAATATACAATTTTGTTGAGTTTTACGCGAGAAAGATTCGATCTTTGAGGTGGGATTAATCTTGATTAATGAAGTTTGGACCGTTTGGTGTGTTTTATGCGATAAAGATTTGATCTTTGAGGTGGGTTGATCTTGATCAATGAACTGATGAAGTTTGTTGTGATTTACACGATAAATATTCGATCTTAGAGGTGGGCGGATCTTGATTAATGAAGTCTCTTGAAGCAGCAGATGTTAATGTTTTGAATCATGCTTCATGTTGTATTTAGATGTTAGATTTGAAATGCCCATTCTTTTCTGTATGTTATATTTATATCTTCTTATTTAGAAGACTTTGTTTTCAAGATGTATTAGTCAAAAAGCCCTTGATTTTTGATATGCTGGATAAAAGACTGTATGGGCTTCTATTGTATTAATAATGGCCGAAGTACAAGTTTCTAAATTCTAATGCATGAAGGACAAGTTAAAATGATATAACATTGAAATTTATGGGTCCGGGCTTTCTTCTAAGGAGTTTAGGTCAGTTTTAGATCGATTCGCTCAAACTGTTTCTTTATTTATGAAATTTACAAATCTACTTGTAACCACCATCATACGTGAAAATCGGTACTGGTTTCTTTGAAGAATGAGATGAGTACAAGATTAGTGTAAAGTGCTAATGAATGAGATAGCATATCTGAATTCTTTCAAATTTTATGGTCTTTAGGAATATGGAGTAGGGTTGATGTAATTAGTCACGGCTTTGGTCTCCACTAGGTGGCAACGGCCTAAATAGATTGTGAAAATGACATCTTCAATTCTATGAGCCAACGTGAAGAAACACTAATCGACCCCGGGCAGATTACGGATAATCTGGGGGTTAAATAGATGTTTCCCACGAGGGTTAGTTCCGGCAAAGATGGTTGTTCTGGTGACCTGCAAAACAGACACCGTGAGCTCGTCACTGAGAAGGGGGGGGGGTACCTCCTTGTGATCACCCTCCGGCGTGAGAATCAGACTAGATTGCTCTTGAATATAAGTGTATATTAAGAGAAATAGCTAGAGAGAAGATGATGATACCGTTCCAAGGTGTTGGAGTATTTATAGCTGAAGGTAGGTTTCCAAGCAGGTACAGCCGGCTGAATAGTATTCCTGTTCTACCAACTGTGGGCTACGCACGTGCCATGCTGATAGTTGGTGGGTAGGCAGCGGCTGATAGTGACCAGGCCGGCTGTGTACTATTCCTTTTCCACCAACTGCAGGCTATGGACGTGCCCTGACAGGGGTTGGTGAGTAGGCAGCGGCTGATAGTGACTTTAAGTACTAGAGCGTGCTGCCCGTCGTACTGTTGTCAGTGAGCTGTCGCAGCTTTGGTCAGTTCTTTTGTCCATACATTGGCAGGTACAGTACAAAAGATCCTCCAGTATCGTACGGACTGGCTCATTTGGGCGGGAGTATTCCCGGCTTGCTCATTCCCTCTTCAGGTGACATTACTGAATTATTTGAGAGTTAGTGCCTTGTGCGTGTAGCCTTGCTGCGCGGGTAGCCTTCCCTGATGGCTAGTATCCGTAGCTGCGGGAACAGGCGGAGTACGTCACCATTGGGAGGCTTTTCCAGCGGGAACAGCTTGCGTACTGCGCGTAAGGACGTCGCGTCTCTGAGCATGGTTGGTTCTGCGGATCCAGTTGGTCTTTGCGCAGACGTCCCTCAAGAGTCTTGCGAGTTCAACTGCGCAGACGTCTCTTCGAGGTGAGTCTTGCGGGTCCAACTGCGCAGACGTCCCTGTTTAAGGTGAGTCTTGCTCGTCCAACCGCGCATACGTCCCTGTTCAAGGTGAGTCTTGCGGGTCCAACTGGGCTCTGCTGGGACCTACCTCTTCAAGTCCCCCCAGTCCAATGTTATTCTCATGAATTGTTAATAAGTAAGGTGAACTTTTGGACTTAAGCAAGGGGTTTTGAAAAGGGTTTAGTTTTAAGGTTTTCCATAGGGATTCTTCCCGCGGAAGTCCTAATGTCACGTGCAGAAATTCCCGACTTTTCTGCTTGATCTTTGGGTATGATGCGGGTAGGTCTGTAACCTCCTCGCAAGTCAGGAGCGTTGAGTTCCACTTGTGTAGATTCTCCATGAGGTTTTGGTAGTTTTGAACATAGTGATCAATTATGTTAAACAACCAATTCCATCTTGGAGCTTCAAACAATCTAGTTCTCAACGTTCCCGCTATGCGGGGATGTTATTTCCGTTTCCGCAAGCATGGCCCAGAAGATCATTCTTGGTTTCAATTCCCTGCGGAGTGCTAAGTATGTGAATGGTTTTGCCTTGACACTGTACCCGCACTCGTCTTATAGTTACTTTACTTCCAAGGTATTCCTGGCGTCAATTCCCTGCAGGTGCTAAGTATGTGAAGGGTTTTGCCTTGACACTGTACCCGCACCCGTCTTATAGTTACTTGGTTGCCGAGGTATTCTTGGCTTCAATCCCCTGCAGGTGCTAAGTATGTGAAGGGTTTTGCCTTGATACTGTACCCGCACCTGTCTTATAGTTACTTGGTTGCCAAGGTAAGGGGTATAGTCCCGCTTACTTTTGAATCTTTATGACTTGCGTTATAAACGTTACATGACTTGCGCATGCATATTTTAGTTTATTTTAGCAATTTTCCCAGTGTTTTGAATAAGTTAACCGTTCGACGCGCGGTTGTCAATAGGTTAGTGTTCAGTTTCCTCTATCATGATTGTGCGGGTAGGACCGTCACTTTCATTTAGTGGGACGACCAATCTTCACCTATAACTGACCTGCGTGGAGGTTTGTCGTTTTTTGTGTTTATGCGGGTTTTGCCGCCGTCCACACGCAACGACTTCTTTCCATATTTATGCGGTGAATACCGGCATACTGTCCGGAAAGTTTATAAATGTAAAGCGATCAACACAATGTGAAAGGAGAATCATTTCCATTAGAAGTGGCCCCAGGCCGTTTCTTTATAAGTTTGGAATTGATCTACATGTAACATTTGCGTAATTGAGCTCCATTCCATCTTCTTGGGATGGGGGTGCCATCGAGCCTTTCGAGCCGGTATGCGCCCTTTCCCAAAACTTCTTTGATAATGTATGGCCATTCCCAGACGGGGCCCAGCTTTCCTGGGCGTTCTTGGTTCGAAGCCTCGTTGTTACGCAGTATGTAGTCTCCGACATTGAAGTTGCACAGTTTTACCCGCGTGTTGTAGTACTTTTGCATTTGTCGTTTGTAGTTCTCTTCACGCACTGCGGCTAAGTCTCTGCGTTCTTCGGTTAGCATAAGGTCTAACCGTCTTTCCGCATCATTGTCCTCTGGATGAATCAAGACCCTTGGTGAGGGTAGACCAATTTCGACCGGGACCATGGCTTCAGTGCCATAAGTGAGGCTGAACGGGGTTTCTCCCGTACTTGCCTTTTTCATCGTTCTGTGTGCCCAAAGGACGTGCGGAAGTTCGTCCACCCAGCCGGATCTGTGTTCCAATAGTCTTTTCTTTATGCCGTCGACAATGCTCCTATTTGCTCTTTCCACCTCAACATTACCCTGTGGGTGCGCCACTGAGGTAAAGGTGTGGGTGATTTGAAGTTCTTTCAGCCACTGTTGTAGCTTCTTGTCGGCAAAGTTGGTGCCGTTATCGCTCACCAAACTCTGTGGAAGCCCAAAACGACAAATAATAAATTCCCAAATAAATTTTTTGATATGTTTTGCGGTTGTTTGGGCTAAGGGTTTTGCCTCTATCCACTTGGTGAAGTAGTCGATGGCAACCATTAGAAACTGGACGTTCCCTGCTGCTGTGGGAAATGGGCCTGTCACATCGATGGCCCACTTCTGAAATGGCCATGAAGAGGTGACTGGAACAAGTTCATTATTCGGGCGATGCGTGTTGGGTGCGTAGAGTTGGCAAGACCTACACTTTCTGATGTATGCCAGTGCATCTGTATGCATCCCCGGCCAAAAGTATCCCGCGTTGTTTAGCTTAGCTACAACTGCGCGTGGACCTGTGTGTATCCCACAGATGCCTTCGTGTACTTCCCTTAGGAGGTAGTCGGCATCTTGGTCGTCGACGCATCTGAGGAGTGGACCAAGAAAGTTACGTCTGTAAAGGATGTCATCGATGAGTTGATAGTTCAGTGCTTTACAACGTAGTTTTCTTGCCTGTTTTTCGACTCTGGTAGTATACCCGCCGCAAGGTAATTTATTATTGGTGTCATCCACGTTTCCGTGCCGGTTTGGATGACACAGACTTCCTTGTGTGGGACTGATGGTGCTCCAAGGAGTTCAATGCGGATGTTCTTTCCCAAGTAGGTGAAAGCCAATGACGCAAGCTTGCTTAACGCATCCGCAGATTTGTTTTCGCTACGCTTGACGTGTATGACTTTGCAATCGTTAAAATCGCGCATGAGGGTTTTTGCTTGAGCGAGGTATAGGGCCATTGTGTCGTTCACGGCCGTGTACGTCCCGTTTATCTGATTGGTTACTAACATGGAATCCACGTGGGCTTCCAAGTTCTTCACTCCCATCTTACGCGCAATCCTCAGCCCGGCCAAGAATGCTTCATACTCCGCTTTGTTATTTGTACTTGGAAAATCCAGTCGAATAGCGTAAGTGTATTCTTGGCTCGCTGGGTTGGTTAGTTTTAACCCTGCGCCTGAGCCCTCGTTGCTGGCTGCTCAATCAGTGTAGAGTCGCCAGACATCATCGATGTCCTGTGCTGGAGAGGGTTGAGCCTCGTCCTGGCACTCTTTCTCCCGCGAGGCGGGGACTTCTGCAATAAAGTCGGCCAAGACCTGGCCTTTTATGGCTGGCCTCGGCTTATACTTTATCGCGTATTCTCCCAATTCTATTGCCCATTTGGCTAGGCGTCCCGACAGTTCTGGTTTGCCTAAAACGTTTGCAAGTTTGAAGTTGGTGAGAATGGTGATTGGGTGACATTGGAAATATCGTCTTAGCCTGCGTGAAGCCTGTACAAGTGCTAAGACTAATTTTTCTAGGGTAGAGTACCGGGTTTCGACGTCTGTTAGGAGACGGCTAACATAGTAGATTAGCATCTGGATGCCTTTTCGCTCGACTAGCAGGACGGCCCCGGTTGCTCTATCTGTGGCGGAGAGGTATAGGATTAATTCCTCTCCCGCTTCTGGTGCTATGAGCGTTGGGAGTTAGATCAAACGTGACCGAATTTCCTGAAAAGCTGCTTCCGCTTCTGGTGTCCAGCGGAAGTGCGTTTTCTTTAAACAGTTTCTCAGCGTTGACACGAATGGGAACGACCTATCCGCATGGTTTGCCAAAAAGCGGTTAAGTGCGACTAAGCGTCCATTCAGTGTCTGAGCCTGCTTGATGGTAGTAGGCGATTCCATTTTGATAATGGCTTCGACCTTTTCAGGGTTCGCTCTGAAGCCATCTTTAGTAACAATGACTCCTAAGAACTTCCCTTCTTCCATCCCAAATGAACACTTGCTCGGGTTGAGCTTCATGTTTATCTTTCTGAGTGTGTTGAATGTTTCCTCGATGTCTTTCAACATCGTTTCTGGGTCAAGGCTTTTGATGACCAGGTCATCCATGTAGACTTCCAAGTTCTTCCCAATTTGGGCATGAAACTCTTTGTCCATCAGGCGTTGGTATGTGGACCCGGCATTCTTAAGTCCAATGGCATCATTTGATAACAAAATGTGCCATCGGGCTTCCGAAATGCGGTTTTGTCCTGATCGTCAACGGCCATGTGGATTTGATGGTACCCTTTATACGCATCAAGGAAGCATTTAAGGCGAAACGGTGCTAGCGAATCTACCTTAAGATCAATTTCGGGTAACGGGTAACAATCTTTGGGGCATGCTTTGTTCAAGTCTTTGAAATCTATGCACATGCGCCATTGTTTGCTGGACTTCGGTACCATGACGGGATTTGCAACCCATGTTTGATATCTGCTGACGCGTACGATGCCCGCGTCAAGGAGTTCCTTGACTTGGGTTCTACACGCGTTAGCTTGTTCCGCCCCCATTACTCTGCGCTTTTGTATGACCGGCGTAAAAGCCGGGTCACACTTGCGCTTATGCTCTGCCTTACTTCGAGGTACCCCAGTCATGTCAGCTGGTTTCCATGCGAAGATGTCAGCGTTTTTCTGTAGTAAGCGTTTGAGTAAGGTGCGCGTAGGATCAGTGACTGTTGGGCCAATGGTAACCGCCTGGTCGGGGTATTTGCCATTGAAGGCCCATTCTTCTGGTTCGGTGATGGTCGGTTTAGCCATCTTTGGTTTGGGTGTCGATGAGACAGATGCGATGCATACCTGGGGAATACTGGTGACCATCGCTACGCCCTCAGCTGTTGGCCATCCCATCATGCCGTGGACTGAAGATACCACGGCATTGAATCTTGCCATCCCGTCTCTCCCGAAGAGAATGTCGTATGTGTGGTGTGGCTTCCTCATTACGACAAAGTCCACGTCCTCTGTGCGGGAGTGTTTCCCATCTGTGAGAATGACGGGGAAGGATAGGATACCCAGGGGGGGTGTTTGTGCTGCCGTCAAACCCTTCCATCGAGGCGTAGACCGTTTCCAGGCGTTCTTTGTCTTCGTCGTCTAGCTTGTCGAAGAACTGCCTGTACATAACTGTTGACGAGGCGCCGTTGTTAACAAGAGTACGGGAAGTGATGTAGTGCCCCAGCTGGCTTTTGATGACGATAGCCCTTCTTTGCTGGTTCCTCCTGGCACTCGCGGGAAGCGCACCTCAGCTTCCTTCCATGCGCATGGTTCTGTCGTCCGTCTTTTTCTTCCTCTGATGTTACTATGAACCATGTGGATGCTGATGTTAACAAGCTTTCGTCCGTTGCTTTTGTATCGGTTGTCATTCTTCCTTCCATTCTTGATTGATGCCACAAGGTGTGTGAGTTTTCCATCCTTGACGAATGATTCAACAATATCCCTCAAAGATGTACACTTCTCAGTGGTGTGACCCTTTGTCCCGTGGAAGTCACAGTATTTGCTCTGATCTGCGTCAGGTCGGTGCCGGACCGTTGGAGCTTTTGGCCATGGGAGTTTCTCAGTGGCAAGTATCTCCGTGACGCTTTTGGTGAGCGGCGTCCACCGGGGGTGTCGGCTTGATGGGTGCGTGTTATCCATTCCGCCTACTAAAGAGCAAGAGCTGGATGAGGTGTCAAAGTTTACCCTTGACTGCCAAATGCCTAGCTTCCTCTTTTTGTTTTGCCGGGCGGTCCGGACGTTGTTTTCTCTAGTCCTCTGCGCGTAGAGGTTTGTACTATGGGGCAGATCCCCACCCAGTTGCTTCTCTGTTTCGGCAAAGCGCTTGGCCGTCGTCATGATGGCATCCCACGTGGATGGCATGCCATCTTTACCCGTCAACGTGCGGATAAGCTCTGGGTATTCGGCGCCTTGGATGAAAGCGGCGCGAACAAGATCTTCGCTTATAACGCCCAGACTCAGCTTTTTCGAGTTGAAGCGAATGATGAAGTCTAGTAAAGATTCATCCTCCTCTCTAACACAGTTGAGGATCGTCCACTGCTCTTCAGTATATTTCCGCTGTTGACTGAAGTGTTGGCTGAACTTGTGTTGGAAGTCCGCCCAATCGTAGATGTGGTGGACCGGTAGACGGTCAAACCACGCTCTAGCAGGTACAAGGTGTTGGAGTATTTATAGATTGCTCTTGAATATAAGTGTATATTAAGAGAAATAGCTAGAGAGAAGATGATGATACCGTTCCAAGGTGTTGGAGTATTTATAGCCGAAGGTAGGTTTCCAAGCAGGTACAGCCGGCTGAATAGTATTCCTGTTCTACCAACTGTGGGCTACGCACGTGCCATGCTGATGGTTGGTGGGTAGGCAGCGGCTGATAGTGACCAGGCCGGCTGTGTACTATTCCTTTTCCACCAACTGCAGGCTATGGACGTGCCCCGACAGGGGTTGGTGAGTAGGCAGCGGCTGATAGTGACTTTAAGTACTAGAGCGTGCTGCCCGTCGTACTGTTGTCAGTGAGCTGTCGCAGCTTTGGTCAGTTCTTTTGTCCATACCTTGGCAGGTACAGTACAAAAGATCCTCCAGTATCGTACGGACTGGCTCATTTGGGCGGGAGAATTCCCGGCTTTGGGCGGGAGTATTCCCGGCTTGCTCATTCCCTCTTCAGGTGACATTACTGAATTATTTGAGAGTTAGTGCCTTGTGCGTGTAGCCTTGCTGCGCGGGTAGCCTTCCCTGATGGCTAGTATCCGTAGCTGCGGGAACAGGCGGAGTACGTCACCATTGGGAGGCTTTTCCTGCGGGAACAGCTTGCGTACTGCGCGTAAGGACGTCGCGTCTCTGAGCATGGTTGGTCCTGCGGATCCAGTTGGTCTTTGCGCAGACGTCCCTCAGGAGTCTTGCGAGTTCAACTGTGCAGACGTCTCTTCAAGGTGAGTCTTGCGGGTCCAACTGCGCAGACGTCCCTGTTTAAGGTGAGTCTTGCGGGTCCAACCGCGCAGACGTCCCTGTTCAAGGTGAGTCTTGCGGGTCCAACTGGGCTCTGCTGGGACCTACCTCTTCACAACGGTAAATATTACTTTATGTTCATGAATATAAATGGTTACGAAATACAACATAGATAAGATTACTAGGTGCAAAACTTTTTATTTTTACAATAAAATGTATTAACATAAAATTTCACATACAGTTTTTTAAATAATGATGGTGAGATATCAATGAATGATGTGTGGAAGACTGGAGGAATTGTACAAGTACAAACATCAGTGGTCCTTCATACCCTTAACCTATATTTCCTATTTTGTGGCATTAATAAATTGTACATTATGCTTCTTCTTTGTTTAAAGGGTTGTGGGGGTCACTGCAATATTCTTCATATGTCACACCACCACCAGAATTTGCTTTGGAAATCAGACAAGTACACATTTTATTAAATGCATGTTGCTTGTCAAGTTATAATAATTTCGAATCAAACATGAACATTTGGCCCTATCTCTATTTTTATTAGCGTATTGCCATTTTGTTTTGATATACAAAAAAGAACCATATTATAACGTAAATAATACGTGGATGCTAGTGACAGCAATAAAACCCGAACCTTATAGAAATACACAAAAACGCGTATAGAGTTGGGTACGTTACCATCCCCGAAAATACCTAAAATTCAGACGCCCAAAACATGTTAAAAATGGATCCTTAAAATATAAACTAAATACAATAAATAATTGTCAGATTAACCATCAAATTTCTTATATAAGTTACCTAAAACACTACATTTTTTTTTTATTTTTTTAATGATGACTTTCTTGTGTGCTAGGCCACAACATTCTTCAATTTAGAGAGTTTCGTTGTCTCACTCTGACAAGTTATCTTTGCATCTATTATTTTAAATATTATCTAGTTAAGCAAAAATATATAATATTATAAGAAAAGATATATCACTATTTTGGTCAAATTGAAATGATTTGTAACATTATAAGAACCAAATTGAGATAATACATGCAGAAAATTACAAAAAAACAATGAATGCAGTTATTGACAAAATGGTAGATTTTGACAACAATCTCATCCTTTTCTTTATGTTAATGTCAAATGTCAATCTAAGATTTAAATTCCCAATCTACATTTACAAAACAAAACTAAATCACCCTATTCCAATTTCACGTGCATCCATCAAATAGACGTGACCCAACCAAATACTCATATTATTATTACTATACTATTATATGCACATTTTTATTGGGAAAAAGCACAAAAAACAAAAAAAAGTTTTGAGACCAAAAGAGATGAAACAATACTCCATCATCACATAACATATATTTCATCCTTTATCATCATGTAACATAATTTCCAATCATCCTACTCTTTTTTATAGGCTTTAATCATAAAATAAAATAAATAAAAGAAGAGAACAATCATTAATTTATGAAAGAGATCTCAACAAATATGATCTAATAATTAGGTTTTAGTTTTAACAAAGGTAAATTTAATGATGATTTAAATTGAATCATTATAAATATAAATTATAAAAAAAATCAAATATAAAGTTTGCTATTAACATAGCAAGGTACGCGCAACAAACTTTAAATCGTCCGGCTAGGATAACCAAACATTGGAAACAAACAATGATTTGAAGGAATGAAGGTCACGAACTAAATATTAAGGCGGTTTAATATTTAAATTTTAAAGATGCACATATGTAATCCATCAATATCAAGCGGATCTAAACAAGAATGTATGTTATGCGTTATCAAAACATACATGATTCGTGTATAAAAGTTTGCATTCTCTATTAACATCAAAACAACTTCACTCTGCGCCAAACAAAATCATTGGTAACGAATCTAACGAACTTTAACATTGTTTTTCACCAAGTTAATTGTATCAACAAGAATATATAAAGTTGCCATAATATACAACTTATTACAAAAATCATCTCCCTTAGCCTCAACCCTATAAATTAACTATTGATGTCCAATGAGTGCCTATTTGCCTTTCAAACAAAAGAATGGGACAAGATTTAGCTTCAAGTGATCAAAAGAAATTATGAAAGGAAATATACAAATACAAGATGTGTTCCTCATGGGTGGGCCCTAGTTTGGTCAGGATCAACCTGCATGCACATAATACTATATTAAATACAGGGGCCATTACATAACATACAAAAACTTTCAAAATTTTGGGCTTTTTTTCCACTCATTTGACAAGAAATAAACCTACTATCAACTTTATCTATCACACAAATAAATAAGGTTTTTATTGAACAGCAAAAAGTCAAGGAAATCATGCACAAGACATCACACTTGTTGTTCACTACCCATTATTGATCTTGTTTGTTCAGATTGTTGGCATGAAAAATTTTATAGGACCCAGATTATATTTTTAATAAAAAAAAAATATTGTTCTAACACAAGGATCCATCGGATTTTGAGAGACGGATCGATCTCAGTTAACCGAATTCAATAACCTGATGTCTAAAGGCTATTAGTTGATAAATGATAATGATAATAGTCGCTACATTTCTCTAATATTACACGCAAATCCGTGCGCGTGCCATATGATAGAATGTGGTAATGTTACATGTGCATCCTTTAGTTACTTCTCGCACTATAGCATGTCAAAGAATGTTCCATGTTCAGTTGAGATGCTTAACTAGACTGGATATTTGAGACCTTTGCACTTTATGCATTGTTCAGAACCTACATTTACTTCAAATAGTTGTGAGAACAAAGACTTCAGGAAAATGGTTTGTTCCTATTTTCTCACTGTTTCTTTAATTTTATCTCCTCTACTTGTTTCTTTTATATACCAAAATATGCACATATTTTATATTTTATATATGCTTACAAATTTAGACAAAAGACATCAGTACTATATTTTATATAAACAAATCTTAAAAATATTAAAATGTACATGCATTCTAGTCAACTCATAATAATTAGTACAAGAATTCATCAGCTCTCTCAATTCTTAACATATTATTGGTTCTGGAATTAACATTCCACTCTCTGCGCACGGGCGGTAAGCAAGAAAGAAAGCTGTGCTTTGGTATTTCATAATGAGGATGAAGAGAATGCGGCTAGTCAAGGAGCTAAACGTTTGATTTTCCACATGACTGTGCTATCGGCTTCTTGAGGAAAGTAACATAACCTGTAAAACAAAACAAAAAACATGCGTTATTATACAGCAACGACCCTTAACTAAAATTTGAGAATCCGCTGAGTTATATTGGCTGATAGTTAACAACACATCGATTACTCTTTAAGACAATCGTATCATATGAAATCGTCTACCATAATTTAGCATATATAATAGACATGAAAATTACCTGTCATGCAATCGCGATGTCTGTCCTTGCCAGAATTCAAAAAACTCAGGTTTAAGCCTGTAACCACCCCAATTTTTCGGTTTCGGAAGTGGAGCTCTACAAAACAAACAAATCATTCACTAATATATCATAAGCAATAAATCTTACAAAGCTCACAATTGAGATATAAATGTATATCACTCACCCATCAGAGAATTTTGTTTCCAAATCCTTATATTCTTGGTGGAGAAAATCGCGTCCAGGTATTACAGTGCTCTGAAAAATATAGATAACTATTAAGTCGCTTGTATAAATATGAAAAATTGCAAAAACCAAAAATTTTAATAATAATAACAACCTGTTTACTG